>NW_025335909.1:3240856-3337850 GCF_004798865.1 Varanus komodoensis
TCTCTCTCTCTCTCTCTCTCTCTCTCTCTCTCTCTCTCTCTCTCTCGATGCTGTGCTAAGTCCTTTTGCCAGATCATTTCCCAGATGAACACAGAGGACAACTTTGTGCCTGGCTGTGCACAGATGGCTGCCCAAATCTCGCCCTGCATCCTCTGGTCACTCACTTTGAAGCGGCCTGTGCCATGCTGTTTTAGAGGATTCAGGGAGTGTGTGAGAACGCAGGTGGGACTTCTTGTCTTAGAGTAAGGAGTTACCAAAAACGCAGGATCTCCTGCACAAACAGGAGTGAAAGAATTTGAGATTTATTATTTATTTATTAAGAGCTTTTGTGTGCCATCCTATTATACAAGATCTCAGGACGGCTTACAATTTTTTAAGTTGAGATGATGATGACGGACAATGCCAAGTGAGGGAAATGGAAACACGTTTTCATTGGAAAGCGATCAGTGCTCAGCACCAGTGCCACCTGGTACCTCCAGTATGAGTGGAGCAATGCTCCCAGTCCAGGCTACAGGCTGAACTGCCAGGGAGCTATCTATGGTGTCGCACCCAGTCTTCGGAGATTCAGCACCGTGGATAGCTCCTTTGCAGTTCAGACCTAAGTCTGGGGCAGACACACCTCCCACGGACGTTGGAGTCACCCACCTCCACTACTTAGCACTCTGAAGTCCAGACTGGACTTCCAGTGTCTTCAGCCACCCTTCATCTTGCCCAGCCCCACAGCAGGCAGGCAGGCACACCGTAGCCCTCGCCACGCGGGAGGTGGTGGGATCTGTTGCCGTTCTTCAGTGCCAATGAGCAAGCATCCTGATCGTTTTTAAAATGAGCGCATAACGAAGTTCTCACATGCCTTCCCAAGCAGGAAGGGGCAAAATGAGATGCAAAAGGATCGAATGTGGGGGCTGGTTACACATGATAGATGGAGGGCCCCAGCAATGGGTGGGGGCAGCTCCCACAGGTGCCCTGCCTTGCTGCCCATGGTAGTAATAAAGAGTATTGCCACTGGGAATCTGCAGCCTTTCTCCTCTCCCACCAGTATGAGGCTCCCAGCAGTCAAACCAGTGAGCCCAAGTGGCAGATGGGCTCAAAGTCCATCCTGCCAAGGGTTCAGATCCTGAACCGCACCAGCCTGCTTCTCGTCAGTGGGTCTTTAGCTAGCGAACTGTGTTTTCCCTTGTATTTGTCAAAGTGCACGGGAGCATATTATATTTGCCTTCCTCCACAGTTGCCCTCTTCTCCACACAAAGCCACGATAATAACCTATTCCCACTGATTAAACTGACACGGATGTCAGCTCTGAAAGACCCGGTTCATCAGATAGCAGCCAGACAGGTGTTCCAAGGATTTCCTATATAAATAATTCAATAGGTGGATTAGTATAAATCCATAATAAGAGCGCAGCTCGGTGAACTGCAGTTTATGGGGAGGGCGGTGTCAATGAAACAGCCAGGCCCTCTCCCTCCCTTTCTGCAGAACAAGCATTGGTTTCTTCTTGGCTAGCCTCTCGTGATTTTAAGCAGCAGGATACTGGACTGGCTCTGGTCCTCCAGACACAATGCATAACATGTTTGTGTGAGTTTGTGCAGACTTTTGATATGGATGATAGACCTCTGTTCTTCGCTAGGACCCCGAGGTCCACCAATCCCCTTTCCTTTTGTGTCATCATGAGCCCGAGTGTAGGAACTGTCATAGTATTAATCTTCATAAGTCACACTGGTGCTCTTTTAGAGGTTGCAGAGTGGGGTAAAACCACAGTAAATCTACGAATAAGCTGGTACTTCCACATGGCTCCTCCTTGAGGCAAAAGGATCTATGCTGAGATCTAGGCTGAATGCAGTTGTCTAGGCGCAGCTGCTCAGAACTGGTTCAGAATGCAATCATAGCCATGTTTCTTGGCATCAGGGTTAATCCACAGCAAACGCGCATGCAGCCACATGTCCAGGCAGGGGTGTGTTAATGCTAGGAAGCCTGGCTTGTATCGATAGTCTTCCTGTCCATGCCCCCTTTTCATCCTTTGGTAATACAAGTCAGGCTTTTCCATGGATTTCCCTTTCTAAGCTGGCTTATAGTTTTTTAAATCTAAAAAAAGAGCAAATTGCATTATTTATGCCATCTGTGCAAATAGGCACAATTCATGGTATGTTGTGCATGCTAGCCAATTCAGCATATGAAAAGCATGTGGTCATGTTGCGATTTGCACAAATCAAATGAGAATCACATGCGCTTGGGTGTCTGACTTGCATAATTTAGACTGCTTTTCACTAATTTCCTTAGTGGGGATGTTGGGTTTTTTATGTGAGTATTGGTAGCCCATTTTACTGATGGAAATCCAATGGGCTGCCTTGACTTGCACCTTAGACTTGGCACCAGTTCAAGGCTGAGGAACTGGGGGCTGAATTGCAAAAATTGGTTAGATTTTCACCCTCTCTCAGATTCCTCAGAAATCCCCATTTCCAAGCAACAAGAAAGCAGCCAGCTAAGTCACGAGTTGCATTCAGAGTTGTCTTACCAAGTCTGCATCTTGTTCCATAGCTGTTGTGATCCCTTTGTATTTCTTAATCCTTCCCAGTTGTTATGTTTGCCCTGACACTTCTACTGCTGTTGTGTCTAGGTTCAAAATTGGGCTAAAGCAAGCTGACCAGTTACAGGATAAACAGTCAAGAAACTTCAGCTGAACTTCCTTTTTTTTTTCCATAGAAGTCAGAAGGAAGCTAGACAGCAAATGGTTTTCCCCTCCCTTTCCCTTTGCTACCTGTAACATTATAGTTTAAGATTTGAGGCTTATTTGAAGCTATTTTTAACAGTCTTGCCTGCCCGAGTAGGGCTTTAAGCTCACTGGGACATCTGTTTGCTTTCCAATTCAAATGACAAGCAACAGAGAAAGTGTGGAAACACAAAAGGCGTATTTCAAAAGCAACTAAATGGCTTTGTTTAATTTTTAATTTGTTCTGGATAACATGAAAGTGTATTTAATCTTCCCACTCTGAAAGGAACATGGTTCTTCTCACAGGGAGACTAGACGGGAAGGGAGAGGACCGAGGGAGGTGGGGGTGGGTGAGCCTATGGAAGGGTTTTAATTAAGTTTTAAAAGAGGAGGATCATCTGGGGAGCAATTACTAACTTTTATCCTTTCTCAAGTGGCATATATTGTCAAAGAAATACAGCACACCCATTTTCGAAGGCTCGCTCTTGGGAGAGCCAAAGAATTTGAACATTGTAAGGAAACAGCCTTACCTCGGACTGTTTGGGGTGGGTTTCTCCAAGGGCCAAGGAGTGAGTCGTACAGAGGAATGAAAGTCATGGTTCCCTGCAGGGCTGATGTGGGGCCCTAGGGTGGGACACCCCCAATACATTCCTCTTCCTTGCTGACTCCCTGTGTTATCTCCAGCTTTGATGTCTGCCCGCCCCTTCCCCATCGTGGCCACCCCTTCCCTGCTTGTCACGTGGGCCGGGGCTGCACCAGCTTCTCACCACCACCCCTGTCCGGGCCACACTGGCAAGCCAGCAAAAAGCAAGATGCAATGAGGGTGAGCAAGCCAGGTTTGGGGTCTCGCCAGTGGGCCAGTTGGTGGTCCCTGGGCAGGTGCCTGGCCATGTTCCCCTTGAAGCCAGTGGCATTCACAGATGCCTCAGACCTTTCTGCAAAGATGCTGTTGCTGATGAATCATTTCTATGAGTCAGCTGTTGACTCATTTACATGGAGCTCCCTGTTTCTGGAGTCAGGCAGGTACTGATACGTTTGACACTTCCTGGGGCACCATGATTCCATCAAGACTCTCTTGTCAACCAGCCACTTTCTTAATGTTATCCTATTTTAGTAAATTATTTTAATCTTCTATCTCTTAACTTTTTAAACTACTCAGGAAACTGCCCAGATAGGGTGTGGTATTCAAGCTCTGTAAATAAATACATGCAGAAAGTCTAATTCTTGGCATCTCCAGGTGGGGCTGGATAAAGTTGGCCTCCCTCAAAACCTAGAGCTATTGCTGCCAGTCAGTGTCTACAATACTGGGCTAGATGGACCAGCCTCTTCTATTCCACATCCAAGACCCAGAATGCTTGCCTTAATTTTTAATAAGCATGAGCCCTTAATCATGATTAGCAGTTAATACCCAGGTGTGTCCTGGGCTATTGTTATTGCAAGAATATTTCTCCCCGTTCTCTCTCTGCACCGGAATGTGGGTGCTACTACAATCTCCAGTACTGCTTAACTATGTCTCAGTCTCTTCCCCTCTTTGGCTTTCTTCTGTAGAAGTCCCTCCATCACATAACGAACCGTTAAAGCCCCATGTAATGTAGGATTGTTTTCTTAGTGTATTGGGGATGGTTTGCGAGGCCAGCATATTAATGGCAGGGCCTGGAGGTATACATTTGGCTCTGTCTTGCCCTTAAATGGCTCCCATTTATGCGCAGATATAAGCATATGACACCCGCAGATAATTAGGTTGCAAATGGCTCGGTGGAGTAATTGCGACATTCCCCTTGCCTAGCTGGAGCTTCAAAGTAATTTCAGGTTTTTATAATTACAGAGCAAGTGGACTGTAATAATTTCCAAATGTTCAGGGCTGGTTAAAAAAGCAACCACGGTGACATAGAACAGGTTCGTAATGGCGTTAGCTCCGATGGGCTTTGGAGGGTCAAGTGTTGCAATGCACTTGTGGGTGGACCGGATGGCTCAAGCTGACAACTTGGAGGGACTGTCTTCCCCCAGCAGCTAAGGAGCTGGACTTGGGAGAAGTGAGTTCGAGTCTCATCTCTGCTATGCACTCACTTTAGGACCTTAGGCAAACATGACCTCAGTTTGGTGGATCTCTCTGTTTCCACAGAGGAAGAGCCTTGTTGGATCAGAAGTAAGGTCACTCTGGCCCAGTGTTGCATTTGCTGCCCTGGGGTTGCCTGTATCTTTAGCGGAGAAGTGCAGAACCTCTTTAGACCAAGTACCGAATTCCACTTGGGAAAAGCTGTTGGGGACTGCACTTCCGAGGTGGATGGAGCTACAGACAAAGGGAGTGGGACTGAAATAGCCCAAATGTCAGCCTTCATAGCTAAAACTACACACCAAAAATGCCTGATATTCTGCAAAACACGGATGGAGTGAATCTACTATCCTCCTTGGTCAAAATGCTTGTTTCCAGTTTCCCTGCACAATGCATAATTTTGTGCACCCCGGTTATGTCTTCCCTCAGTTCCCCATCTCCTCCAAAGCAAAGTTGCTACTTTTGCTCACTGGTGAATGCCTTGATCTTCTTGATAGCTTTGGTTGCCTTCTACAACCATCCTGAAAACTACCTGTTGACTGTGATCCTCATTCTCCTCACCTCTGTGTGAGATGATGCTCATATGCTCTAACCATCCAGTTTTTATTGGATGCGTGCTTCATGCATGCCTAGGAGCCATAAAATTCTAAGTATCACCAAGGAGCATTCCTTCCTGCTTTTGACCCTCTCTTCATGGCTGGAGCGATGAATGACCGAGCCTCTGCCCTGGAACACATCAGGCGTGATTTCCCCTTTCCTTTATTTATTTATTTGGGTATTTTTACCCCATCCAATGCTAGATGGAGTCACTGAAGCAGTTGGTGTGAGCTTAAGTGGACTCCGGGAGATGGTGGAGGACAGGAAGGCCTGGAGGAATGTTGTCTGTGGGGTCACGATGGGTTGGATGCGACTTCGCAACCAACAACAACACCCTGTCCAATACCGAGTGGGTCTCTGGATGGCTTACAATTCAAAAGAAGCAAAGTTGTGTATGCAGGTGTGACTGGTGCTGGGAATATTGCATCAAATTGGTTCAAGGTCCAAGCACTGACTTTCCAGATGCCTGCTGTGTGTTCTCCACAAGAGCCTCAAGGAATTGCAGAACGTGGAAGGAGCTCGCCGCTGATGCTCAACTCTTTGCTGCTGCACTGAGCTTCTGATGAACTCTCTTGGATCCATAAGGAGCTTTGTTTGGAAGCAGCTCCCCTGCACGCTCTCCCCTTCTCTCTTTGCCAGAAGCAGTAGAGTTTCACACAAACAAAGGAACAACCAAGGTTACCTATCACTTCATCTTCATCCTAGAGTCTAATCTTTCCTAATGAATTCTCCAGACTCCATCGAACTGGAAATGAAAACACCACATGCTGAACAGACGTTGAGGATGGCTTCCAGAGGCTAATTGGCGCACACTCTTCCTTCCTCTTCCAGGAGCATCTCTCCCTCCCTCCCTCCCTCCCTCCCTCAGCGTCATTTCATCCTCCTAAAGTCACACTGCTATAGGCTTGACTCCAATGATGTCCTCTGCCTTGAGCCACCCCTTGTAGGCAGTCCGGATACTTTGGTTAGGGCAACGCATGGTGTTCTGCAGCTCTTGGCTTTAGGGTGGAGAAGAACTGGAGCACTGAAGGTGATGTGCTTGGCAGGGAATATCTGGAAGCATTATGAACATGAGCCCAAGACAAGAAGAACTTCAAGAAGGAAGATGGACAACCCTGAACATACGCACTCTCTCCTCCCTGGAATCAAGATGTGGCAAAGGGGCAAACCCACACCCCCAAGAGTGAAGGCAAACCCCAGCTCTTGACTGACTTGAGCAGGAAGAGGGTGGGAAGGATCTTGAAGACCCCCCTACGCCCCCAAACCGGTAGCCCAGCTTTTATTATCCTAATTTCTTCAGAGGCTTGGAACAGACTACCAGATGTCTGAGCAGATTAAGGGTTAACCTCTTGAGCATTTTAAGAGTCACTGGAGTTTTCTCAGCCGTCAACATAAAGGAAGAATTACTGACGCTGCTATTCATGAAAGCACCAATCAGACATAAAACAACTGCCAAGGCTTTTCACATCTCTCATTGTGCTTCATCGCACGGTGACGACTGAAGTGCCCTGGGGACTCCTTCTCAAAGTATTCTCTATTGTATATCAGGAGAACAGGATGGCTCAGTCTGGCACTTATCTCCCCCCACCCAACTCCCCAGGGAAGATGAAGAACCTGGTGTCAGTGTGGCTTCAAACATGCTCGCAGCATCTTCCCGGCCAGCTGTGGTGGCAGGAAGGGCAGCTGCCTCCAGTCTTCCATGCATGGGATGCTTTGGATTTGGTGGCTCCGGCTGCAGGGTCCGCTGAGGTCTTGCTCCTGGCCTGGCTGTCTTGGAAAACGTGGTCTGAACCCCAGGCGGAAGGAAAGCAAGCATTTCTGTCTTTGGTGCTCACCGCCACCGGGTGGCAGGATTGTGCCAGGAACATGGCTGGCCCCAGACATCTCTCTGCCTGAGGCAAAGGGGAAGGTGGCGTGCCCTCCCATTTCATGGAAAGGAACTGGCTGTGGGTACTTTGCCAGTGCTGGTTGGCGGGCGCCTTCTGCTGCTCTGGAGGGCAGGAGGCAGGCTCTGGGGGTGCCAGGCAGGCTGTACAGTGTGCACAGATCTGTCCTGCAGCATCTTCCCACGGCTCAGCTTCTGCTTTGCTGAGAGAGAGAGAGAGAGAGAGATGCATCACTGAAATAGAGGCACCTAATGGAATACATATGTGGATGCTAGTGTAGAAGACTTGCTTGCAATCATTGAAATACAGTTCTTCTTGTCCTGGTGAGGAAGACTTGGCTTGTGGGCTTACTCGGTCTACTTCTCAGCTGCCATAAATGGTTGACACGAATTTCATGGCTGGTGCTTTCTCTCCTTGTCCACGGGGAGCCAAGGTGGTGTGGTGGTCCGAGTGCTGGACTGGGACTTGTGGGATCTGGGTTCTAGTCCCCCACTTGGCCATGGAGCCTCCTGGGTGACTTTGGGCCAGTCACAGGCTCGCATGGACCTTGCAGAGCTGCTGTGAGGGGCAAATGGGCAGGAGGAAAATCATGCAAGAAGACCTGGGTTCTTTTAAAAAGAAAAACTAACACTTTCAATAGATAATTCTTCAAAAAAGGAGGAGATCTTCAAACAGCGGACTATCCTTTGACCTCCTTTCAAATAGAAGACTGTTGACTGTAAAATGGGACACCTAGCCAAGCCACCTCGAGAATCACTGACAGTGTCCTTCCTGGCCTGTGTGTTAACATCCTGGAGTTTTCTGCTGCCCACAGTGGCAAATGAGGCTGCTGGACCAGACAGAACTTTCATCTGACCCAGTGGGCTTGTGTAAGACCAAATTTACCATCCAAAGGATTGAAGTCTGCTTCTGTTGCTTTTAATCTGAGATAAATGCACTTTGCACATGTTTAGAAACACTTGCTGTTTCTTACTTTCTGCTTCAATTCCTGAGTGGCGAAGCCATGGGTGAAATTTGACAGGTGTGTGGGGGTGTTTGTGTGAGTGAGAGGGAAGGGAGACCAGGAAAATGTCTCTTCCTCTCCTTTCTCCACCCCAATTCCGGCTGAAATGTGCTAGCTAAAAGAGAAGGAGAAGACGAATGGCAAAACCGCTTGCTTTCGGAATCTGTCTCGGATGACTTCATATTTGAATAATGGACTAAGCATCTTGGAAAATAACATACTTCCCTCCACCATCTCCCTAGCAAGCATCACATACTGAAATGGAAGCCAAAATCAAGGGCTGCTTTCCAGATTTGCTTTGCAGCAAATAGATTCCGACTGCTTTAATATTTAGTCTCAGCCTGCCTGATTTATTTTTAAACCTCTGTTTATCTGGTCTGCATCATGCTGAGTGTATGCATGTTGATGCCAATGTTGTTATTGCCTAGAAGGAAGGCATCCAATTGCATCATGGATTGTGCTTCCAAAGTGGAGCAGGGCAAGGAACCAGGCCTTAGATAATCTGGATTAGATAACTGCCAGTTAGTGGACACCGACAGCTGCATTTATCCCAGCTGCATGAGGGGCTCTGGCAGAGAAAAACAGCGCATTTGTGCACACAATTAAGATCCACTCACCACCAGAGAGCGTAGGTCAGGCACTTCAGCTCCCCGGAGAAATTTCTCTGCTTTTTTCTCCGGGGTTTCTTTTTTCACTACATGCATCAAGTGAGGAACAGATGGTGGGTTATGATTTACATGTCAATGGCTTGTCCTAAAGCAGGAAAGTGCAGGCGGAAGGGGAAGTTATCCGGGGACAGAGGGAATGGTGGGAGGCAAGGAGGAAGCAAAGCCATTGTATATTCCAGGAGAGCAGGGAAGGGATCGGCCTGCCACTGTGCCATGGGTCCCGCTGCTCCATCTTCTAGGACATAATTTACGAGGGGAAGCACGCCTCTCTATGATCTGTTGGACTAAGACAAGAGAAACCTACCTGGTTTTATACCCCAGCTGAGACATGAAGTTCACTGGCAGCCACTGGGCCAGTCACTATCTCTCAGGGTTGTTGTGGGAATAAAATAGGAGCCAGGTCATGTGTACTATCCTGATCATCTTGCTGGAAAGGCAGGACAGAATTTTAGCTAAAGAGATAGTCAATCAACAATGCATAGTTATTTACACTGTTAATAAGATGCATTAGGCCTAGCTTATTTAGAAGCTTCTTTCTTGCTTCTTGGTGCTGCCGCCCCTGAGCTCCCATTCAGCGTTGCTATTTCTCTTGATCCCCCTCCATCTCTTTTCCTTTTGTGGCATGTCTTTAAGATCCAACGTCTGAGGGCAGGGACTGCTGTACTGTTCATATTTGTAAGCTGGTCTGGAAGCTTTTTTGGTCTGAAGAGTGGAGTGAAACTGTAAATAAATTACAGAGTAAATATATATTTCAGGTTACTGATCTGGTCCAAGCTTAGATAGCTTCACCAAGGCAGTATCTTCAGGAGTTCCAGGGCATTCAGTGGACCCTAAAACCATAAAATGTATCTGTCAGAGGAAGCAAGTCTGTGGGTCAAACCAGAAATAGCATTAAATGTGACTATGGAACATTCAACATGGACTATAAAAGAGAGATGGAGAGGCTCAGTGAAAGGGAATCAGGTAATTAGCAATATAGCAGCAGATGGGAAAGGGGTGTGTGTTGACCTTTTGTCCTGGGCTCTGCTCCTGACCACACGGGCTCTTCCGAGGGTGAGAACTGCTCTTTGCACTGGGATAAAAAGTAATGCGGCATTAAAACAATGGTGCTCAAAACCAAAGAGCAGAGAATGGCACTTCAGAGCTAGGACTGTGGAAATGCTCCACAAAAGATAATAAAAAATCATAATCAAAAGACCCATAGGGGAAAGGGATTTTACAAGATCTCTGTCTGGCCTAAGGAACACTGACATTCCGCTGTCATGGTGCTCATTCTGAAAGGTTCTTCATGTGAATGCACCCACCCTATTCCATCCCACGGGGCCACGTCCACCTCTCCCCATATTTGTGGCATTGATCTTCTTCCCCTCCTCGATTAAAAGATATCTCAGACATCCTCACTGCAATCATGGAACTAGTACTTTGCCTCCCCACCACCCACACACTTTAACTTTCCGGACAAGTTCCCAGTATGCACCCTGTTCCATTGCACAGCCCACAAATGGTGCATTCTCTCCCTGTCGAAGTGCCCTTCTGGTTTTTGGCAGGATCGTCGTCGGTCTCGTTGCATGGGAGGCTCTCAAGACTGCCTTTGCACAGCACACTTGGGCATCAAGATGAACAACTTTAGCTTGTGAAGGATGATAGACTTCCTCCATCTGTCATCTGACACACACTGCAGTGGAAATAGCATTCGGTTCCTCTCCACACCCACCTCTATCTCAGGCCTTACTGGTGCCTGCATTTCCAGCCTTCGTAGTTGAGGGATTCCTGACAATATGGGAAGTTGTAAGGTGATCCAGGGCTGGTTCCAGAGTTCAGCATCATTGGGCACTGGATTGAAGCCAGTGTCAGTTTAGGAAAGGGGGTGGTTCAGCCATGGAAACTCCTGTGTCTGCTTTGCCTCCTCCATTCAGTCACTGCCTCTCCATTTTCCCTCTGCAAGTATACAAGCAAGTATGATGAGAGGGGAGACAGAACAGCAACCTTTAATGGCTTTGTGTTCTCCCATGGGGAGCTCTGCTCATTTGGGAGGGAGGAAAGCGTTCTGGCCTTGATGCCGCTCCTGGCTGGAGGACAACTGAGAGATAGAGGAGACATACTCCAATAGGCCATTATCTGCCACTCCAAGAAATCTTCAACCCACAGGAAACGCCCAAGGTTTAGAGACCATCCGCCAGACGTGTTCCTCACCACCTTCATGATGGAGGGGCCAATGGCTGCAGAACCACACAGTAGCCCTTTAGCAGACAGGTGGGTTCTCAGAAGAGGTGGCGTTAACTGCAGGTCCAGATCAGCTAGCCTTCCTATAGCCTCTCAAGGCCTCTTTCTACTGCTGAGACAACTGCTCTTCTTAAGTGAGTTCTAGTCAGCATGGAGCTGGCCAGGATCCTAACAGACCCTGTCTGTCCTGGTGATCCTGGATAGTCTGACTTAGTACTGACTTAGCATTGCTCTGTTGGACTTGACTCTGCTGCACTGTATGTTCCCCATCCTTTTGGTAAGTGCCACCACATCAGGTTGGCTCCCCTGGAAACCTTGAGCTGCACAGGAGATGCATAGGAGGCTTCCTCCCCGATTGTGGAACCAGGAGGTGGTGGTGGGGACGGTGGGCAAGTGTGGCCATAGTTCATTCCATTATAATCCTTGCAAATTGCTTTGCAATCGAAAGCTTTTGTTCCCCATGTCAAGTGGTTAAAGCACCCAGGCGTTAAGAAGATCTATTTTACAAGCTCAGACAAAATCTTGACGGACAGTGGGAAATGTAACTTTCTTGACAAATATAACAAATCAACATGAGGGGAAAGCGAAAGGTCCCCATTAAACACTGCTGTTTTTAATTAATTGGCCCTTCAGATTTAGTTTCTTTAAAGCTGCTAACAGCCTTAAGCTTTCCCTCGATTAATTACAAAAGACGAGCAAATCACAATAATTAGTTTAGCCTCAGGCTCTTGCTAGGCCTCTGACCTAAGTGCGGCTCCTGCTCTGCATGGAGTAGACGGAAGAGGACGTCGATTCCCTTCCTCAGCGTGACTCTGAATAACAATCGCGAGCAAATGGCATTCCCGCTCTGACCTCCTTCCTCCTCACGCTGCTGTTGGCCTAATTCCCCCACACCCTGCTTTAATATATTCCTGCCATTTGGCTTGGGGAAACGGCAACACCGAACCCTCAATGGTAATGACTCCGACTCGGGCTGCAAGGGTCCCTGTGGCTCGCCCGCAGCTGCCACATGATGGGAAGGGAGAGTCCCACGGCTCAGTCCTTGCCTCATTCAACCCCACCACCGCCTCTGGGGCTGCGCTGTGTTCGGACAGGAAAACGGATCCCATCTGCCTCCCTACGGAGGGAGTGGTTGGCGTTTTCTGTGCCCAGCACAAGGCAGGTTGGTGTTGGTCATCAGGCAGGACCACCTTTGGGCTCATGGAGGGGAAACAACCACAAGGCGTGTGGAGAGCTTGAAAGACAAACCAACTGATTCTGGCATATGTGTTGAGGATTCTAGTCCTCTTTGGCATGGTGGCCAAAATAGTCAAGTTACCTCTTCAGCCCTCCATTCACTTCCATCCCTGCAAGGCTTC
This sequence comes from Varanus komodoensis, assembly GCF_004798865.1. Classification (NCBI taxonomy): domain Eukaryota; kingdom Metazoa; phylum Chordata; class Lepidosauria; order Squamata; family Varanidae; genus Varanus; species Varanus komodoensis. Next base: position 3,253,349 of record NW_025335909.1, read on the forward strand.
TGTTGACTATCAGACCCATCAACTCTCGAGCATGCTTTAGCTCTGGATGATCTTTTTGGATACAATGATACTTGGCCTTAATGGAATGTCGATTGATCTAGTTTATCGTTTTCGTACCCCATTCGTCTTTGGTGTAATCCGGTGCAAGTTTAGACAGCAGAATCTCCCCATATCATTGTGCAGGTGGAATTTCTCCATTTGATCCTTGCAACAATTCTGTAAAAGTGAATTAGGATGAATATATGCCTGGATGGCCAGCCCAAAGTCACTCCAGGATTTGAGTGCCCCGGGGAAGGATGTGAACACAGCTATTCATTATATCACAGCCTGACATTTCCATTCTTTTGACAATCACCAGCACTTATTCATACAATGTTGCAAAGTTTGGCAGTGCCTTTTGGGTGGCCGCTTATGGATCATCAGAAATAAGGAAAGAGAGGAGGAAATGTATCTCTGCAGAGAAAAGAGGGCAGCAATTTGCATAAAGCCAGCCTGTGTTAATTTATATGGCAAAATGCACACTGAGAAGCTGTCATTTGTAATTTAAATATAAATATAGTTCATTTCGGCAAAGTGTGGATCACTGGAAAGAGGTGACTTGTGTTCATTCTGCCGTGTGGCTGCTAATTGTTGACGAGGAACAACGGTTGAAGAGCTCGTGGTTCTTTATTTTTAAACTGGAATTGGACAGCTATTTAAATAGAGGGTAAATAGAGAATGCTACTTTGGCAGTCCTCCAAATTTAGGGCTGTCCTTGATAAAAGAGGACACGGGGTCATCCTATGCTGGAGGGGGGAATCAGCATCGTATGGGTGCTGCCTTTCTTCACTGGGAGGTCCTTCCTTCCTAGCCTTTATTATCTAAAAGAGCAATCCTACGGTCCCTAGGTGAGCATCCCAGGAACCCTAGAATGGCGTAGAAGATGCTTTCTGAGGTTGGAGGCAATGCTCCGTATGCAGCAAGGGCATCCGAGATCTGCCTCCACATCTTCATTGCTGGCAGAGCAGGAACCCAGTGGCTGCCTCCCTGAGGTTGGAGCATTGACCCCAGGAAGTAGGCGATGAGGCATTCTGGTGTGTGGGGAAGGGAGGGGTACAGAGAGGCGAATTTGTGTGATTGAAGCTGAAAAGAAAGGGAAATGGAGGACAGGGAGGCAAAGATGGACCCTGCCCTGCCTGCCCTGCCAGCTTGAGCTTGGCAGGGCATAGGAGCCTTGAAAGCCTCCAGGTTTGAGCCTTTGGAGCAGCAAAGGTGCAGGCCATAAGAGGGTAGCCCTGGAAAAATAAATAAGAGCAGGAGAACGTAAGAAACCAAAGGTCCATCTAGTCCAGCTTCTGTACGTGTGGAGGCAAACCATCTTCCCAGGATCGGTTCAAGGCCGCCTCCTGCCCAAGCTTCTCAGCAACTGGTGTATGCAGGCACGCCGCCTCCAGTGAAGGAGGGAGCACATGGCCAGTCACTCCAGTAGCCACAGATAGTCTCGACTTCCAAGGGCCTCTCCAACCTCTTTTTAAAGCCCTCTAGGTTGGTGGCCATCTGTACTTCCCATGGTGGTAGATTCCATAACTTCCCTATGAAGAGGTGCTTTCTCCTGTCTGTCCCAACCCTTCCCTCAAGACGTCTGGGAGAGAGGAGCTCGAAGAGACTGACTGACGTCTGCTTTGATTCCATGCCTTGCTTTTTGACATCGTGTCTGTTTTATGGATAATCTCCTGGTAGACGGCAGAGATGTGGGTGGGGAATAACAACACATCAGACAAGCCCCCAGATCCCCCTGCTCTGTTTCACAGACAGGTACTTCATTTCCAGAGACAGACAAGCTTTCTTTCATATTCATCCGAGATGACATTTCAGCACTTCAAACATTTCAGAGGTGTTTTGTTATTGTTTTCATGTAAATAGAGATAAAATTAACAAAGTGGTAACCATGGCAGCAAAGCCAAGAAGTTCTGATTGACACAAAATGGGAGTGTTGCTCTCATTAAAGCAGGCACACAGGCACACACAATCAGCCTTAGCTCTTGCTAGCATTTCCAGATACCGTCTAGAATAAGCAAGCCACACCGGGCATTCGTTTGCACGTGGATGTTCAGGTACTCACTGGATTCTCACAGCCTGGTTTCATGACGGAGCAGAAACCAAGGCAGAAGCTTGGTTCTGGAGAAAGATGAGCTTCCGTCCTGACATAGAAAGCTCTCTCACCCACTCTGGAAAGATGTCAGCCAGTCTTCCTTGATGCCCAATAGGCATGGAACCACAAAACCAGGGGATCGGAAACTCTTGCTGCCTAAATGCCCAAGTCCCTATCTGGAGGAGCACTCAGGGGCTAAGGCGGCGGCGGTGGTGGTGGTGTTGGTGTTGCTACTGTGGCTGCTGCTATTTACATTTCTCTGGTGCTCATGGTAGACAGTGGTGTCTCAAAACTGGGAAGTGTGAATGTATACTAGAAATGAACAAATCTAACCATTTTTTGGCTCCTCTGCATGTCTCAGTTTTCTAACGTAAAATTGAGTTTGTCTTGGACTCTTAAAAAGTCTCATAGCATTCATGTGAAAAATCACATGCATTTGTGTGGGGCTTTCTCCTTTTGCTTAATCATCATATTCATTGCAAATAGTTTCCCTAATATAATGGAGCTTGAAGATTTTGTATGCATGCTATTACTTGGAGGACTCGGTTTAGAAATTTGAACAAGTGCGAATTTGGAAGGCTATCTGAACTTGAACTCACTTATGGTTTGGAAGCCATCAAACAGGGGACCAAAAAAAGGATTGCATTGAGGGGAAGACAAGCCTGGTCCCATTCATCTACTCGCTGGAACAGGGCCAGCTAGAGAGGGTTGTTTTCCCTTCCTGCTGACAAGGACTCGGCTCCAGTGGCCAGTTATATGGATCCATGGACCTGGGACCCTGCCATTTCCAGTAAATGGTTCCAGTTACAGAAGAGCTCTGTTACAGCCTGTCTCACTGGGCCAGGCATGCTGAAACGCAGCTCTCAGGCTGTGTTTCCCAGTTTGGAGAAGCTCTGGGAGACCCAGGAGAAAAGAATCTGACCCGGTACCAGCGCGCCTCCACTCCCCGCCAAGCAAAATGTTGCACGTCTCACGTTTGCTGGCATGTTGAATAAGCTGCCACAGGAGGCCACACAGGTTGTCACCATGATAAGGTTTTGCATGCTGGCTCTGTCCGCGCACCCCGAGCAACAAATGTGCCTGATTGCAGCACATTCATAGGTGCTCTGTAATGAGCATCTCACAGGAAATACATAATTGTGTATCCTGCACCATAATTAGAAATCAGGCGGGGGCGGCTGAAATTAATTCCCCAAGCACAGAATGTCAGCTGCATTCAGCACCATGAAGGGGACTGGAGGAAAAGGGAGAGAGAAACCGTATCCGTGTGATACGCAGGAGGGAGCGGCTCTGAATGTAATGATGAGAAATGTAGTGGATGCCGATGTGTGTTGCTCGACACAGTAACTGCCGCTGCAATATTTATGCCGCTGTCCCTCCTGGAGGCGCCTCTTTTAATTTACTGCCGCTTTCTTTTTAAATTCTGATTCTTCTCCACTTCCCACCCCCTCCAAACTTTGGTTTTGCCAGACTGCAGTGCGACCAGCCTAGTTCAAGGGACATACAGGTAATTGCCAGGGAGGGTACGGTAGTTTAGGGGAACTGGGTTAACTGGGAGATCCCAGGGGGAGGATACACAACCCCCTCCCCCTACAACCTTGGGCAAAAGTTCTAAAATATTTTAGACCTAAAATAAGATGTCTAAAGCCCAAGAGGAATAAATGAATCCCGACCTCCCAAATTAATTCCTGTGGCACGCTCACTTACCATCTTTGTGGGGCTAAATTTGGCTAAAATGAGTATCAGTCCAGCACGTCACTCACTGACCCACTGTTGAGATCTGCAAAGCTGGTACAAATTCAGTGATGGCCCCTGCACTCTGAACTCCCCTCCCCAGAGACAGATGACTGGCTTTGTTTATCTTTTTAAGAGGGCTTTGAGAAATGTGCTTGCCGTTTCTGGCTTTCAGGGCATGCCTCACCTACCCTTTGGGTTTAATGGGACTGAAACAAGACAGACAAATGAATATAGGATTGCAGGCTGATGCCGGAGAAGTAGATTTTGTTTGTTCATTTGTTTGTAAAAAGAGGGCTGCAATCAGGAAATATAATGATTCACCCATGCATGCAAAAAATAAAAATTAGAGTGGGGAGGGAGGGAGGGAGGGAGGGAGGGAGGGAGGGAGGGAGAGGCAAAATAAATCTTTCTCTAACCCAGCCATGTAGCGTGAACTGTCCCCAGTTTTGCAGGCACAGTGCACTGGTTCTCAGGGGAGGGTCTCCTCTGTGGTTTGGCCGAATTGTTCTTGATGTTTCACTTGTAATATGCTTAATGACTTCCGACAAATGCAGCAGTGCCCTAATGAAAAAAACAGGAGCACACAGGGCCTGCAACTCGACGAGGTAAATTCAATAAAGGATTTTATCCACCTGACAAATTTAATCAATTTTTACCAAATAAACCCCCATTTGGCCTCTTAGCACACAAGGCATGGAGAACCTCTGGTCCACAGGCTGTGTCAGAATGAGCAGGAGCGGTAGAAGAAGCTTGTTTTCCTTGGATAGGGTCCAAGGATCTTGCTGCCTGACGAGGAGGCAGGAAATGGGGCCTTCCACAGGCAAGAAGCAGCATAGCCAAGGCCAAGAAGATTGTGAGACAGTGGACAGAGCCGCCCGGCTTGCGTATTCATACCCTGTAAGAAGCCAAGATGCCCTTTCTCTGAAAGGAGGCCAGCAGATCCAAGACAGCTGACCACTAAAACAAAACACAGGAGCCCCCACACCTTCACAAAAGCCATTTCTGGGGGGTTCACCCTTGTGCATACAGCTCCAGGGGCTTCTGCCTTCATGCAGAATGCATGAAAGATACAGGCAGGATAACCTTGGGACCAGGGCAAATTGGAATGGGGGTGTGGAAGGGATTCCTGAAGATGGCATTCCCGAATGATTGTTTGAAAAGGGATTCCTCAAGCTGAACTCAGTATTTCTTTTCTTCCTTTGCCTGCCTGCCTGCCTGCTTCCATCCAGCCTTCCTTCTGTCCGTCCGTCCGTCCGTCCTTCCTTCCTTCCTTGCAAGTATGATAGCCATGTTCTCAAACAAAAGTTGAGCCCATGCATTTTGTGGCATATGCATTTTATGTTTCTGCTTATGATTTTGTTAACTGCCCAGAGATCATTCAGGCTATTGGCTGGCATACAAATACATTTAATAAATTAAGAAGTATGCTCAAATAATCTTTGTAGGACAACAAGACTCAGAGGTCACACAGCATGACCAATCATGGCAGGGTTCGTTCTCTCTCTCTCTCTCTCTCTCTCTCTCTCTCTCTCTCTCTCTCCCTCCCTCCCTCCCTCCCTCCCTCCCTCCCTCCCCCTCTGGTCTGCAGTATTGTCTGAACCCAGTTATGGTATTTCACCATGGTAAGTTTGGTCTTTAGAAACCCTGGTAAGAAGCAACTGTTTGTTCTATGGTTTCACTGTATCACTATGGCTTGTTGTGTTGCCTGGACCCAGAATTATGTTTTCCTTGGGCCTAATATGCAGCTACCATAGAGTCCCCCTGGAAAGCGTGGCAACCTCAGTAGCCACTCAAGCCATCCAGCTTCCATGTGCAGACCAGAGAGGAAGAAATGGGCAACATAGACAGGGAATAATGCACCTTGGGACTGAATTTCAGTGTGGTAGCTGATACCTGCCAACAACCAGATGACTAAGAAGGGAGGATGGTAACCACGATAATATAGAAACCACCTGATTGTCTGTTCCACAGTTCATGAAAAAAGCACAGATTGTGGTAACCACAGAGGGTTGTTTTTTGTGCTGTGCGAACCCAGCCAGAATGTAGCACTCCAATAAATTCTGAGTTGTCTTTGGATGGCAAACTTGCCGTTCTGATTTGCTTCTTGCTAATATCTCACTGACTAGAGCTCCACGGAAGACCACAAAGTTCTACACAGTATGACCCTTGTTAGTGCTCATGACCAGAACTGCTAGGAAAGCTGCAGTAAAGGATATACATTGTGCAATGAATGAATGAATGAATGAATGGAAGCTGGTCCAGAGGGAGTGCCAGAGAAGGCTGCCAAACACGCTGCTTCCTGCCTTCACTAAGGTCATGCCATAGGTTTTCCAGGCAGACTTCCAAAACTCAAAGCTGCAAGGAACTTCCCCCTCCAAATTTCAAAATGTGCATAACATTTTCAGCAACCGGCAAACTCTGCCAGGTTGGACTTGGAATGAAGCCAGCAATTACAAGCAGCATTGGCGAGTACTCAGAAAAAGGTACACACCCCAAGAGAGCATGTGCAGCTCACTGCCCCTCCTGTGAGTTTGCAGCCCCCTGTGGGCCCCCAAACCCCTCTTATGTAGCAGCCGCAGCTGCTGTTGCTTTGGCAGCTGTTGGGGGAATGTCTCTCTCCTCCCCTCCCCCTGGCAGCTGAAACAATGATTGGGTCCCACGCATAAGGGCCCCTGGGAATGTACACTTCCCCAGAATACTTAACATCCTTAGGAAAACTGCATTTCCCAGGGTCCCTGGCATTGGGAACTCTGCCATAGCAGCATGCTTTCTGGATGCCGGGGACAGAGGGTAGAGCGGGAACAGCACCACAACAGCCATTGCAGCAGCAGATGGGCAAGTGGCCCAGTCAGTAGCAGTTGCTGTCCGCAGCACCATGTTCCCCCAGTGACTGAAAAGTGCTTAGCAGGAGGGGAGCATTTCTGGGAAGCCCCACCAGCCGTTTCCCTGGTGTGGCACTTCCAGATCACGTGAAGGTCTAGTGCCCCCTGTTCAGCATTGGTTAGGCCCCGTCTGGAGTACTCTGTACAGCCCTGGGTGAGGCCCCTTAAGAAAGATGCAGACAAGCTGGAAAGGTTCAGAGGAGAGCGACAAGGATGACCCAAGGACTGGAAACAATGTCCTATGAGGAGAGAAGGAAACTGGGCAGTTTTAGCCTCAAGAAGAGAAGGCTGAGAGGAGATACGATAGCACGCTGCAACTACTTGAAAGGTGGTCATGCAGAAGACGACCAGGATGTCATCTTGATCATCCCAGGGTGCTGGATACAAAATAACTGGCTCATGCCATACTCCAGCTAGATATCAGGAAACATGTACTGTTCAAGCAGTGCAGCAATGGAACCCATGACCTAGGGAGGTTGTGGGGTATCCCACAGTATTGGCGTTCAAGATGCAATTGGACAGCCATTGTTTGACTTGAACACCTTCGTGGAGCAGGGCGGTTGGACCCAGTGGCTTTCTTGGCTCCTTCCAGCTCTACTATTCCTTGATTGTATGGTCTTCTCCTTCACCTCAGTCAGCAAAATCCCTTGGGCCAGCCCTCTCCCAAAGCAAGTCAGAGGCATATGCAACTCTCTATGGCTGGACATGCAAATGTTCACAGTGCTCAGGCTACTCTGGATGAACCAAGACATAATTTTTAACAAATACAAGAGAAGTATAAGAAGAGCCCCACAGGAGAAGACTAGGGGTCCATCTAATCCTGCTTTCTTCTCACGCAGTGGCAAATCAGCTGCCCATGGGAAGACACGAGTGGGGAAGGAGTGCAGCCGCACCTTATCACCCAAGTCGGTCAGCAGGTGGTGTACAAAGGTGTACAGACACTGGTGCTGGGCTTCTCAGGACTAGAACCCTGGAAATTCTTACTCCAAGCTCTAATCCCTGTTACATCTTGAGAAGCTTTCCTGCAAGTCTAAGGCAAGGGCCCTTAGGCTGCATGCATCCCATTCTGCCCCCTGCTGTTCTGCAAAGCAGCGCCAACAATTTTAGCTGGCGAAGAAGCTGCATTTAACGCCCTTGGTGTTGCAGGGGGATTTGTCCTTGAAAGCAACTGGGATTTGTTTTTCTTACCAAGAAAAGCCAGCAGTGGATGCCTGGCATGGAAAAAAAGGCCCTAGCCACACCCCTGGTTGCTGACCCGTGGCGGATGATGCACACTGAAACGGGATCCAAATAAGTCTGTCAAAACTGAGCTTCCCAAGCCCCCAGCCTCCGACGTGTGTTTGCTCTTTGGCCCTGGAGACTCGCGCTGCTAGTTTCCTGCCTCTAATAACATTCCTTTTGAAGCTATAATGGATACCCATGCAGATAACATGTTAATTTATTAGTTCAGCTCAACTGGGTTTGCGGAATGAAAAATGATTGCAGGAGACTTTTTAATAAGATTCAGAGGGATTTTATAGGTCTCCAGCCACTTTTAAAATGCAAAAGGAAACGGGAAGTATTACTTTGTTAACCCACGTAATTCTATCCCTGCCTAATGAAGGCGGGAGTTTATCTGCAGCATTCTATCCTGGGATGAGAATTATTGGAGCAGGTAAACACTTCTGAGCACAGCCTTGCACTTTGTCTTTCAGGCTGTGGGCGTCACTCTGACATGCCACTTTTCAGCCGGGTAGCTGGTGCTGCAGATTTCCAGGGCTTGGGCAAGCCCTCGAGATGGGACCAGAAGCTCTCGGGGTGAAGCCAGCCAACGAGAAGGAAACACATTCCCCACTCACCAAAAGAGAAGCAAGAGGAAACAGATAAGCACAGAATTTCCATGTGCACATTGTTACATAGTGGGGCAAGTTTGGAACTACTTATTAGAAAAGTACTTCCAGCAGGACTTTCGTAAAACAGGAGGGTCTTCCTGCTCTATTCAAGACTAAACCACCCCTAAAAGAATTTGTACTGCAACACAGAACAATATATCATTGCTCCGAAAGTTCATCGTGCCCCCAGCTACTGTGAAGATGGCAGCTAAATGAAGAAGAAAGAGGGAAGCCTGAAGGGGATGGTGGAGGATGTTGACCCCTGCTAATCAAAGGGCACAGGAGTGTGTTCCTGTAGATTCTGGTTCCACTACACCACAGAAGGGTTGGGCACCAGAGCCTGAGTACCTGGAGCCCAGCCCTCTCCCCCAGCACCTTGCAGTGACCTGGAAGGCACTGGTGGAAAGAAGGACGCAATGCCATTGTACTTCTGCCTCTTAGGGATGCATGCAATGGTTGCTGGCCAAGGAAACAAATTCTGCCTACCTGCTTAGGGCTCCTGCGGTGGAACAACGCTCCATGGCATGGATTTTCTAGCAGCGGAAGTGGGACAACTGCAGACACCACAGCAGTGATCAAGCCGGTTAGAATGATAATCTGGGAATTGGGAGACCAGGTTTCTAGTCCTGTTTGGCCCTGAAGTTCACTGGATGCCTCTGCCCCAGGCACATACTCTCATCCTAACTTGAGGATAAAGCAAGGAGGAGGAAAGCTTTGCCACGTCTCCCTGACTTTCTCAAAAGAGGACAACAGACAGGATACAGAGGCAGTAATAAAAGAAATAAGCAGCATGAAGCTAGATGCTCAAGAGCTGGTGGGAAACTGCATTCACTGGTTGTGAGAATCCCTTCTCTGTTGGCCTAACCATTCTAGAGATAATGTAAATCTAACCCTTTTCTTCTTTTGGCAGTGGGTGGAGGGGCAGAGCATAACCATCCTAAACTTAACTGCAGGGCATGCTTCATGTAATCCAAACAAAACAGCATAAGCTCAGCTGCCGGTTAAATCCATGCCATCAGATCTGTCCCTCCCTTGCAACTGCCACCCTCGGGCAGACACGCCCCTGGCCCCTGATCTGTGAATCACAGTTCTGGAGAGAAGCATGTAAATTGAGCTGTTGTTTTGAAGCATGGCAAGCTAATAAAAGGGGCTGTCAATGGCTTTCGGATGCATGACAGATTTATCCTCTTCATGGCAGAACACTGTGGCATGGATATTATCTCCGAAATTTTCCCTGCATGCTGTTCTAGGCCTGTTGCTTTTGGTAGATAAGGCTGACACCAAAGCAGCTGAATCAATGACAGAGCATCCAGCTTTACAGGTTTCTCAAACTCATGTGCCTTTCAGCACATCTTTGACCTGATTCTGGAGGTCCCTTCAAGCTTGTGGGGAAAGCTGGCAGTTCAAGGCAGGAGTGTGGATCAAGGTAGGTAGGAACTAGGACCCTGGAGAGCTTCGAGTGTGACTCAAACCCTCTCCTGCTAGGACCATAGGAAGGTGCCATCTCAGCAGGTAGCTGAGGCCTTGTCTAGGCTGACAAGACCTGTAGTGTGTCAGCTCTGTCTCTCTGGGTGGAACTGATGGGGTTGTTAAAGGGCTGTCACCTGATTCTGCGGTGTGAGACTTCTGCAAGGCTGGCAAGATGAGGCTTCTGTCTGTAACTTATCTGATCTCACGGCAGGGGTGCGTCTTCTGGCTGGGAAGGTCTTGCAGAAAGCACTAACTGCCCTACCCCTGAGGAAATTGCTCAGGGACAGAGCAGTGCATCCTCCTGGACAAAGGACCAAGTCCTACCCGCCTCCTCCTCTTCCTCCTCCTCCTCAGTACCCAGTGCTGCACACTGGAAGGACCCGAGGGTTGAAATTCACGATCAGTGCAATGTCCTGCATGCAAGGAACCACTTTCCCATTCCTGAGGGGATCTCTCTGATCTTGCAGCCAGCATCCTATCCAGCAATGAACACGAAGGCCAAAGGGTAAGCGCATCAGAAGCTGGCAGCCTTGAGCAACTCTTGAACTCTTGCACGGATGTGATGGAAAGCAGACCTGCGCTGACAGAGCTGTGATAAGCAGAGTTTGGGTGTCATTTCATTACGTTGAGCAACTTAATAATAGCCCACTCAGTGATGGAGAGCTGGCTGGGATATTTAGCACATTCTCTTTCTCTTTTGAACGTCTGTCCCTCCTCTATTCCTTCCCCTTTCTAATGATGCCCAGTGTGCCTTGTGCAGATCACATAGCTCTGGATCCCCGGGAATGCCACAGAAATGAATGTGCCCTTTTAAATGGAGGGACCAAGGACTGGATGCAGGGCAGAGCAAATGCTTTGCAACTGAGCTGTTATTCCTCAAATCACAGGCAGTGACTCCTTCTCCAACACATGGCTTGACGATTCGTGTGTGTGTGTGTGTGTGTGTGTGTGTGTGTGTGTGGCTGCACACACTTCTTAGGGATGCCCACTCTCTGAAACAAGGGAGAACTGGATGCTTGTCAGGCTTTAACCAGAATGACAACTCTTAGTGCAAATAGAGGTATTTAAAAAGATTAGAGGATTAGCGGGAGGATGTAAGTGAGTGATCATGACAGGTTATGACTGAGAGAAAATGCAGGCCACTGGCAGGGCGCTTGGATTGGCAGAACTAGGAAATGCCTCGGGGAGGTTTCAAGGGTCTGGGCAGCAGGTGGGAATGTGAAACTGGATATGGCCACAAGCAGGGGCGGACTGAACCCCAGTCCATTTCAGCTTCTCCCGGTGTCTACTTTTACAGTCCATCTCAGATCGGATCGAAAGTTGGCTTGGAAGCCTGCACACATTTTCTCTGGATATGTGCATTCGCTGTGGCATTTTGCTTAATACATGCATTTTCCAAACGTCTTCTTCATTACAGAGTTTATAGTATGGTCTATAGCATATTTCATTACCGTATGCATTTTTGTATGCAGGTGTTGGTTGGTAAGCATCATTGCCAGGTTCCGAGTTGTGCACAATCGGAAGGATTTGCACTTTCACAGGAGTTTTGACTTGCAAGTGTGAAATTAGGTGGACAGGAGGACTATACAAAGTTCTCTCCTTCCTGGGATTGAAGTAAGCATTTGGATCCTGGGCTCCCACAAAATACTCAATCGGTTTGTGTCGGGATGATTCTTTCACCCCACTTGCTAACTGCTCCTTGCTACTCCTGTCTCATCTCCTTGCCTTCTTTTCATTGGAAGAGGGATAGATAACTGGCAGTGAAAGGAAACCAGTCACCACCACAGGTCCAGGTCAGTAGAGGGTCCCACTGGCACACTCAACTCCAGAACTTGAGATGATGCTTCTAAACCACTCCAGAGCATTTCCCACTTCTTCTGCTCCCAGTTAAAGTCACCAACACTGGTGGCCTTTACCACTACGGATGTAGGCGAACTATATTTTTGCTTATGAAGCACACGAACAGTCTCTCTTTGCAACTCTAATTGCAAATGAGAGCACACGATCATCTTGAAATTGAAAATGTCTATGCATTGCTAAACATGTGCTTGCTTTTGAATTGTGCAGAATTCCCAAAAAAAAATGAATCAGCTTTTTTTTAATCTATGGTGGGAGCTTGCAAGAATGTAGTGAATTCGTGCAGGTTTTGGAAATTGGTACAAATTGAACAGGACAATGTTATGCAAATGGCATGCTTGATTGGGGCTTGATTTGTGCCGCTGTTCTGTCTGCATGGTGAGTGCCGGATGCCCACATGCTTTCCTGCAAGGGATGGGATGGGGATGGCCAGGTGAGGTGTCTCTAGCCATTCACATCTGGGCTCCAGCACTGCAAATGTGCATGGGAATCGAGCGTGAGCTGAGAGTTGAGCCTGAGAGAATCACGGTCACCTTAAACATTGCTCGTTGATCCATCCCTACTCAGCATGACTCCCAGAAGGAGCTTCATTTGTCTGCCTCGTGTCCTATTAATTAATAGTTACTGTTACTACATGCACCCATCCTTTTCTTCTTGCAAGGACTCTAATGAACCTTACATGGTCCCAACACTCTCTGTTCTATCCTCACAAAACCCTAGGAGAGTCAGTCTTTGGCCCAAGGCTTCATGGTCTGCTGGGGGCTAGGCTCGGAACCTTCCAAGCAGCAGTCCAGCACTTTAACATGGGGCCTCAGGTTATATAACCCTGTTCACCCCCCATTTGCCTTTCCCCTAACCTTCAAAACTTTAACATGGACTTCCCTTTCTTCTGAGCATCCATGTTCCCGTCTCCTGATCCACTGGGCCATTCTTTTGGTGACAGGGTTCAGCTTGCTCTTTCTCCGATCGGACAGTGAACTAGAATATGATTGGTTACAGTCTACCTGGCCATTGGCTTTCCTGCACAGTAGGTCATCTTTTCTCTAGCCGCTCCTGTCTGGGCTCCTGCTTTTGCCTAGCAGTGGGAATCCAGGGGTCTGTTTCAAAGTGAAGCAACATCCTTACTCAGCTGAAGAGCACCCAGCCGCTCCCTTTGGTGTGCAAGCACTTCTGCATAATTAGGTGGTTAAAGAAGTCTGCCTATTGATTAATGGAACTAAATGACCCATAGTTAACAGCATGATTGTCGTGCTAATCTCTCTCCCTCTGTGTGTGTGTGTGGAGGGGGATCTTTTCCTCCTTCCCCCAAAGATTTGCAGACTGGTAGATCTTTTCATCTGATGAGAACAGGTAGATGAAGGACCCACTTAATGCTCTATTAGATTTAGTTTTCGCCTGCAGGGCCTTTGCTAAAGCACCACTGGAGGAGTATAAAAGACCTGCTGGGGTGTTATTTTTAATCTCTGGGCCTGCCAAGCTGTTGCTGCTGCTAACTATGCACAGATTTCTTTTCTTTCTATTTTTTTATGTACCAATCCTTGCCGTGAGCCAGAACACCTGCACTGAGCCATTCAAAGATGATGTGGGAATTTTGCTTCCGATCCCTGCTTGGGTTTGTGAATGAACCATTCACTTGCACTGTATCTGGGGGCTAGTAGGTGACTCCAAAACTGATGCATGAAGAACATGGAAGGGAGCCCAGATACCTCGATCCATGGAGGGAAATCATAGAATTCTAGGATAGTAGAGTTGAAAAGGGCCATGAAGGCCATTGGGTCCAAACCCTGCTGTTGCAGGACACCAGTTAACACCATCCCACTCAGAGGGCTGTCCAGTTTCTTTTTGAAGTGTGGGACAGCCCACCACCTCTCTAGGCAGCTGGTTCCACTGTCGTATTGCTCTGATAGTGAGGAAGCCTTTCCTGATGTCCAGCCTGAATCTGGGTTGTCACTGCTTGACTTGATTATTCCATGTCCTGCACTCTGGCATCAATGAAAAGAGATCTTGACCTTTCTCTTTGTGGCAGCGTTTGAGGTATTTCTAGAGGGATACCATGTCCCCCCTCAGTCTTCTCTTCTCAAGGCTGAGCATGCCCAGTTCTCCCAATCTCTCCTCCCAGGGCAGTGTTTCCAAACCCTGGACCCTTTCAAATTGGGTCTAAAAATGCACTGAACAAATTGGATCTAATCTAAAAATGCTCTGAACGAATGGAGCTCCAGCAGATGCTCAAAACTAGGGGAGATGCTCACAAACGGGGGACAGGCATGTGCAAGGCAAACAGTGCCAAACCGAAAGAGCAGGATGCCGTATCTGCCCAGATGCGAGGCTACAGACAAACTTGGACTGACCAACTGGCCAGCAGTCCCAGGCAAAAGGAGGATGCTTCCGGAGTGGGCAGCATCTGGGCAGAGGAATCTGCATCAGCCAATACCCTTCCTTGAATTATCCCGATGACCCACAGACATGCTTTTGTGCTCATCCCTTCTTGTGCCTGAATGTGAAGAAATGTGATGGGCACAGGCTGCCTCCGGGATCAGAGGCACGGATGCCAGTTGGTGAGGAACAGGGATGAGAGGCTGCTGTCGAACCCTCTGTGGATTTCCTGTGGGTGGCTGGTTGGCAGGATGGACCCTTGGACTGACCACATGGCTCTTGAGTTCTTAGGCCCTAGAAAGAAAACTCATTGGTGAATTTGAGAGATGTACCCTTCTCCTGCTGCAGACGCATTATGAAAGTGGAGGCATTGCTAATTAATTCTTAACAGATATTTCTTATGGAGCATATTATAACACGCTGATAATCTGAAGAGTGCCTGTGCTTGCATAATATAGATTTAATAGATATAACAAGGCAATTAAAACCTCATTAGGGCTGACCTAGCTTGGTGAAATTTGCCAGGCAACCCCACTTTGTCTTTTTCTAATAAAATGCCGCCTGGTTTATGAACAAATGGAGTCATGGAGCTTTAGGAAAGAAAATGCAGGTGAGGTTTAAATACAGTTCCAAGCTATAAACCAGCCAGGGCGAAATACTCTGGGCACCAGCCTCCTGCCCCTGCTGGTTTTTGCTTTGTTCTTTCAGTTGGTTTTTTTGTAAACCAGGAGGCTGCTAAGATTTGGGATTGATGTTCCAGATGTGCCCTGTGGCACCTCCAATGAGGGATCCCCTCCCTGGCTAGCCTAGCCTCTCCAGGGTTTCTGACAAGGGGGAGAGGGTCCCAATCTTACCTTAAAATGCTCATTGATTGGGGGCGTTGTGAGGAGGTGCCAGGACCCTCAGCATCCACACCATTGTCACCCGCTGCTCTTCCATCTCGGTTCCGTTCCATCGTTGGTCCTGCTTGCTTGCTCGCTTGCTTGAGTGGCCAGGGAGCATGGGGCAGTGTTCCGTCTCGCCTCCTGCGTCATCTGAATGTAAGGAAGGTGAACAAGCGGGTTGCAGTGGTGCAAAGGAGAAGGAAACCTTGGGGGTGGTGCTGGTGAGCCCCTCTGGCATGTGTGCCTTGAATCGGGGGCCCAAGCCTTTGTCCCGAAACAGCGAGCACAGCTATGCTGGGGGTGTATAATCCAAAGAACATGTACAGGTTATGCAGACATATGGGGAGCGCATGTGGCATGTAGGCAGCCCCTGAAGGGACTGTGAGGATGGAGTCTGTACAAGACGCTTTCATAAGCTGCCGGTTACATACACCGTTGAGGAGGCAGGATCAGTGGGAAGCTTGCTGGAGGCAGGGGAGAGCAGGCAGGGGACAGGATGTGGCTGTGGGCACTGGGGAAACATGGCCCAGTCACTGCACACATGTGTCCCGTTCAGACATTACGTCTGTGCAGCAGGAAATGCTGCGGAGATGGGAGGTGTTGCTCTCCCGCTGAACCAGAGCTGGGAGGGGAGTGTGTGAGAGGAGGAGGGGAGTGTTGGTCTTGGGCTGGGGAGCTGGGCCTTGTCATGCTTTCTTTGAGCCAAATGCGTTCAGCAGCCAGACAGACTTCTCTCCCTGCCTGCTCCTGTTCATAAAAGGAAAATTACTCTGCAGATTTATGAGTTACCTCCAGGTGTAATTTATCAACAGCTGCCTTGCCCTGGCCCAGACAACTGGGGAGAGGCCTGGGCCTTTGATTAATGGGCTCTCCTGCCCGGCACTGGCAGATATTTTACGAAGATTTAATTCTAACGCATTCTTAAAACTAACAGGCGGTGTCTGCTTGGAAGGATTCAGGGCCACTGGTGCATGTGTCCCTTGAGAGGGCAATGTGGGCCTTTCAGCAGGAGGCTAACAATTCTCACGGCAGGCCCCCTTGTTTCTGCTTCAGATGCAATTCTTTCCTTCACAGCCTTTTCTGCTCTTTCTTCACTCAGCGGGGTGGTGGCTGGAGTTACGAGGGAAGGCTCTTTTGCTTATGGTGCCTGGTACGTGCAGTTGTTTTCTGAGAGAAGGTGGTGCAGCGAGGTAATTCTAGACCCTGGAATAAATCATCGTGCAGACCTGTGCTTTCAGAAGTATGTGTGAAGTATCAGGTGAAGTACTAGTTCCCCTCTACTCTGCACTGGTCAGACCTTTCCTCGAGTCCTGTGCCAGTTCTGGGCACCATTTTTTAAAAAAAGGACGCAGAAACACTGTCAAGGTTTCAGAGGAGGGCAGCAAGATGATCCAGGGACTGGAAGCAAAGCCCTATGAGGAGACTGAGAGAACTGAGGATGTTCAGCCTTGAGAAGAGAAGACTGAGAGGGGACATGATAGCACAAGTATGAAAGCACAAGGGGATGAGATACAAGTACCCGAAAGGCTGTCACAAAGAGGAAGGGCATGATGTCTTTTCAATCATCCCAGAGTGCAGGGCATGGAACAATGGACTTAAGTTACAGAAAACCAGGTTCTAGTTAGATACCAGGGAACGTTTCCTCAGTGTCAGAGCAGTAAGACAATGGAACCCATGATCTCAGGAGGTGGTGGGCTCTCCCACAATGAAGGCATTCAAGAAGCTGCGTGGTAGCCTTCCTCCCAAGATACCTCTCCATTGGAGAAACTACCAGGTCCAGTGTTTAGCCAGAGCTGGAGAATTCCCCAATTCATGGACTATAGTTCCCATCAGCCCTACTCACCATGGCTGTTAGGGATGATTATCCTCAGTATTAGTTCAAAACATCTAGAAGTCTCCAGCTGGGGAAGCCTGTTCTACCTGAGGGACCATTTCTGGATAGTCTTCAAGAGTAGTTGACGCACCATTGCAGTGGGCAATCCTGAGTGTTAGCAGAGCAGCAACCCAGGAAGCCCAGGGAAGAAGGTAAGCAAAGTTACCCCAGCTGAGCTACTCAGGGGGTCTTTTCAGGAGAAGACCGTGTGAGTTGCCCAACCAGTATTCCCCTTTGCTGAAAAATAGCGGCAGTGTGCAAAGATCTCCTCCGATGAGCAGAAAATGTACATGTTTGCCCATAGCTGGGAGTCTTCCCACCGTAGGACTTCCAAATCTTACATTTTAGTCGGAAGGGTGAGTATCAGCAGCCACAGTGCCTGAAGAGCTTCCACGCCAATACCCACCCTTGAAAATTAACTCAAGGGGTAGCCGTTTGTAAGTCGAGCTGACAGGAAATTGCTAGGTTTGTGCCGAACAAGTCATTACCTTAAGTTTTATTGCCATGTGTAGGAGTTTACTTTGGCAAAATAAATGGACCGAAACGGCTTGTAACCAAGGATTGGGCAATTGCAACATGAACAATTCTGCGGCAAGCTGTCAATCGGCAAAATGCTAGGGAAGAACGCCACTTCTTGCGCTCGGCATCAGCTGAACCGCCTCCTTCTCTTCAGCCGAGTAAATAACAGACTGCAGCATTGCTTGTCAATGGAGTGAGGCAGATGTGACTTGATGGATCAACCGCCTCTTTTCTTAAAAATCGGAATTATTTTTCTGTCTACCTACATCGCCTGCTTCCCAGGGCAAGGCCTGCAAGGCGGATAATCTCCTCCCCCCTATGTTGATGGGAAATATATATTTAGGGCTCGTAGACAGTAATTGAATCTTTCATCAGCAAACATTAGAATATCATATTTTAATACAGAACTAGAACAACAGCAGCACATTGTCTGAGTCACCACCTAGCTGAACTTCTCATGGTGACAAATACAATAAAGCGGAATAGAAGGATGCAAATGATAAAATGCCTTAGAAGCATTGTTTTAAAATCAGCCACAGTCATTCAACAAGAATCGAAAAGACATAGCTAACTGAGCAACACAAACACAGGGGAGGGTCGTTTTCAAAGACAGCATTGAACTTTTCTTTGAAAATAAAACGTAAGCGCACAACCCAAGGGTCCATCCAGTCTGGCACTCCCTACCAGGGTGGGAAAGCAGCTTCCCACAGGACCCCTCCAGCAGGATGCGTGCAAGACCTCCTCCTGCCCGAGCTCCTCGGCAACTGGTGTATGCAGGCGGGCCTCCTCTGGTAAAGGAGGTGGCCCCTGGCCAGCAAGGCTAGTAGCCACTGATAACCACCTCCTCCATGGATCTGCCCAATCCTCTTTGAAAGCCAATGGCCATTGGTGGCCATCACCACTCACCATGGCAGCGATTTCCATAGTTTATCTTCTGCGAAGAAGTCCTTCCTTTTATGTCTCCTAGACCTCCCACCATGAAATCAGTTTCATGGGATGACTCCAGGCTCAGGTGCTTTGGGAGAGGGAGAAAAGAGTCACCTTCTCCACTTCTCCACTTCATGCATTATTTTAAACACCTCAGTCCCGTGGGAACGGAAGGGAAGCCCCGTCCGCAGCACATCGCAACATCTGACCGGGAATGTGTCAGACGCCGAATGCGGAATATAAAAACCCTGAACGACAGCAATGCTCCGGCGCTCAGATTCAGAACTGAGAACTGTCCTCTTCTGAGCAGGTGCTTGGTTTCGAAAGCAACTGTTTGTGGAAAATAATCATTTTTCTGCCGCTTGCCTGATTAAACCAGCAGAGCAGATCTGGGGGAAAGCTAATGGGAGAATGAGCTCATGGCTTTTAACTGCTATGTGAGCTGTAATGGCTTTGGAAAGTCGCACAGGAAGAGTGAGGAGTGGAAAGCAGTCAAGCTCCATATCCTTTACTTCTAAAAGCATATTGAAACCAGAGATATTTTGCTTCAACACTATCAAAGCCTAAGGGCTTTTCTAGCACTTTTTCTTCAGACTTTGGGTGGAGGAGGCATCGGCTTTCTGGCTCATCTTTATGTTACTTTTTACAACTTCGGAATGTCTGGCAGTGGTTCCCACTTTCCAGAGCTACCTCCTTCCCTTTAATGCATCACACATGTGGACATTTCTTTATACTCATCGTGCCCGAATCTGAAGAGGTGTTGTGATTAAATGTGTTTCACAAGCCCGAGAGTGCAAGGTCAGGCAGGCAATGAAAGGGATCTGCATGTAAGGTTACCGGAAGGGCAGACAGAAAGACTTTCACAGCCATCTGTTGGGAATGGCTGCCTCTTAGCACTTCAGGCAAGAGGGCTGCTGCATGTGAAGTTAAAATACACCCGGCTGTCATTGCTTCAAGGCCTTCCTCTTGGACTGTCCTCTTCCTCATGGAGCTGAAGGTTCACTTCCATGTTTGCTTTGACTCAGCAGCGCTCTTTAAACGCATGCTGCTTCAGGCACACACCTTTGTACCATGTCGTTGCAAGCTTGGATGTGCATGAGAACCTTCCCTAAGACCTGTGGATCGTTCCCCAGCTGCAGAGTTTGAATGGTTTCTGATGGCTTATGGCAAATGGCTACTGAAGTTTGCTGGTGGTTTGCACTTGGTCGGGCAAGGGCTGGCGAAGCGGAGGAGCAGCAGCATCTTTTAATTGGTAGGACGCAGACTTCTTCAGCCATCCCAGCAACATTCCTTGTTCCCTCTGTGCATAGCTCCAGCTGGCACAGTAGCGGGAGGAAGAGGCAGGGATGGTTTTTCTTGGTAACAACACGTGGCAGTGAACTGGCCCTCTTGTGATGTGAACTCTTTCGGAGCGTCTTGGGTTTGAATGCGTAGTTCAGCTCTATTAGCTTTACAAAGTGCCTGTTCTTGCAAGAGACAAGAAATGTTACACATGGATTCTTGAGATGGATCAACACTTTTGCCAGAGTCGTCTTGGAGGCTTCTTGATGGGAACTGTTAAGATGCATGTTGACACTTCGGTATTTGCTATGGCATTACTGTAAGATGGAAGGTCGCAAGATGGAAAGTTGCAAACCTGGAACATGATACAGCACACCTTGCTGAAGGTCAGCAGGTCTAGGTCTGGTCACTACCTTAATGGGAGGCCACCCTACTAGTCCCATGAAGGTTCTTTGGCTTTCCCTGATGGAAAGGAATTGGGATACAAAGAGAATAAACCGATAAAACCCAGGTCTTCCAAGACTAACATTCACGTTCCTCTTCCAATTCATGTTAGTTAAGTGGAACTCCCAGACAAAAAGATTCCTGTGGATCCCAAATATTGTGATCAAAGAGGGCTTGGACAGCACTTTCCTACTTGTTGACGAGCATCTGACCAGTTGTCAAAAGAAGTGGGAAGTTGAATCAGTGAGAGCACTAACCTGATCCAGGAAGCCTTCTTTTGCACACTGGTTTCTCAGATGGGATACTGGGATCGGTGGGTGCAGCATTTTAAGAAGGACATTGACAAACCAGAGCTTGTCCAGAAAAGTGTAACTAGAATGGCCAGTGGGGGTCTGGGGAGCAGGTCTAACTAGGAGCAACTGAAAGAACCATGCATGCTTAGCCTGGATAAGAGAGACGGCAAGAAAACATGATAGCAGTCTTCAAATCTCTGAAGAGCTGCCTTGCAGAAGATGGAGCAGTCCTCTTCTCTCTTGCTTCAAGTGGAAGGTCCACAGCCAATGGGTGGAAACAGTGGGAAAGCAGGTCTTGGTCCACCAGTAGGAGGACTCTTTGGAGAGGAGGAGGTGTTTGACAAGGGACCAGTCTGCCTCAAGAGGTCCTGCATTCTCTTTTGCAGGAAGGATCCAAGGAAAGGGGAGGCTGCCAGCTGTCAGGGAGGCTGAAGTAGAGGGCTAGGCAACTTGGCGACCTCCAGATGTTCAGGGCTTTAGCCCCCAACGGCCCCAGCGATCATGGCCTAGGTAAGGGGTTGTGGAAGTTGTAGTCCAAAGCATCTGGAGGGCACTAGGCTGCCTCTACCCCCTTGTGTCCTTTCTTCCCTGACTTCTAGGTTCTTCACTGAGGAGGGATCAAGATGACCTCAGTGGTACCATCCAATTCAATGATTTTTGTATAAAATTTGTCCAACATCTTCCTTTCCACCCCAAGAAAACTGTGTACTTCCAACTCTGCAGGAAAGGATAACGACATTTATTTTATTTTATTTTCGATTTATATCCTGCCTTTTTCCTACAAAGGGCTCAAGGCAGCTTACATCTCCTCCTCCATCTTATCCCCACAACAACCACCCTGTGAGGTAGGTTGGGCTGAGAGTCTGTGACTGGCCCAGAGTCACCCAGTGGGCTCCATGGCTGAGCAGGGACTAGAACCCAGATCCTCTGAGTCCCAGTCCCAGGCTCTTAACCACTACACCACACTGGCTCTCGACATGGAATTGTTGAGCCTGCCTTTTTTCTCAAAGATGTGCTCCTGTTACATTTTCATCTTAACCCATGATGTCTTTTTGCCACCTACCTTCAGCTCCTACTCCAATTCCTGCAGGTATTCTTCTGCTCAAGTGTCAAGAAAGTGAGCCGTTTTCCCATATATGAATGTCATCAGGTTGGATTAAGCTCTGTCCTTGGGATACGGAAACCTCTCTCTCTGCTCTCAGTGCGTTCCCTCCTGCCAAGGTTAATCTCTTCTTTCTCTTACCAAAGCCTTCCGCAGGGCACTGGCTTGCTGTTTGCGCTTGATCCTCCTTGGAAAATCTAAATGTGGTAAGCAATAGTTCTCTGTGTCTCATCACCCCCTCTTGCCATTCCCCATTTTGTGACCCGGGACTAAAGTGTGCGCGCATCTACATTTCAGAAGACCGCAAGCAGTGATGTGGCAGATGCAGGGTGGATAGAAATGCAGCACCAGCTCTTTTGATTATTAGCAGAATAACATCTCCTACCTCCTCCTTTTTACCCTTTTGTTTGTCCCCTGCCTTTATACAAAAAAAGCACTCAAAATGGCTTACAGAGACACTTGCAGTGGATCAAAACAATAAAGCAAGGATATTAAATAAAGCAAAGCACAACTAGTATGCAATGAAACTGACAGCAAATAGGACAAACCCACTGACAGGCCAAAGACCTTCTTGTTTGCTCTGAGTTTATCCTCGGTCCTAACAGTCTCTGGGATGAACGTTCAGTTCACCCAGAAGATGTTGGTCCACTTTTTGATGGTCTTGAGTGGGCAAGAGGACCAATGAGCTTTACCAAAGACTGGTTCCGCATGGAGATGCAGAGGTAGAACGTGTCATGGACCATGGCAGTAGTTAATATGGGGTGAGCTTCCCTGGGCTGCTTCAGCTCAGTCCTCCCCTACACCTTGCTCTCCAAGCAAAGCCCTTCCAGTTTCCACATGTTGCATGGTTGCCTCTGTGCATAGAGATGGGCGTCTAAGGGTCTGCACCAGGCTGCCAGGCCCCAAAGCCTGCACAAAGAGAAACGTTCTGCAAGGGAAGCGAAACTGACAGGGTCAGGTTAGGTTTGGCTTAGGGCAGGTGCCTTGGGGGTTGGAACTGTGGGGCCTGCCATGATGCTCAGGTGTCCTTCGACATTCGCTGTGACAACATGGCTGGTGGAGCAGCACCAGGTGAGGACCTATGGCCAACTCCCCCACCTTTCCTAGGCCGTGATTGCAAAGCACCTATGATCTCTTTATCTCCTTGAGTAAGGAACAGCTGGGACTCGAAGCTGTTGCATTAAAAACAACTCTTTCAGCAGCTGGGCTTCTCTTTCTGCCTGCCAGGAAGGATGAGATTCAGTTTGCTCGGATAAATATCACAGCTGCATTTCTTTATCGGAGAAACTAAATTACTGAGAAAGGGCAGGATGATGATATAGATTTCTATATATCTGGAAATTGGGGTGAGGGAGGAAGGGGTGGGGAGGAAGGGCAGGGTGGAGAGAAAGGAAAAACACGCTGTGTAAATTGAAACTACTTGGACTTGGCATTTCTGTGTGTGCGTATTTGGAGGGCGTAGAAGGGAGATGTGCTTTGGAGGTATTTGTCTATTTGTCAGCAGCTGTGTCATGGGAGAGAGTATGGCTTTCAGTTTGCCTTGCAGAGCACCTGATCCCCTTGGAAATGTAGCTTCTCTTGGCCTTTTCTCTTGGGTGCATAAACATCTTGGGGCTGAAATCTCTGCAAAAATGCATGCGTGCATCTATTTACCTCATTTGCACTCTGTGCCTTTAATAAAATTGTTGTTTATTTCTTGGATTTTTCTCCTGCCACATTAGCCAATAAGGCTCCCTGAATGGGTTACAAAGTTTAAAATGTACAATAAAAACCATATTAAAAATGGCTATTAATGCAACCATAAAATCCAACAATCCAAAACCAGTGCCTTTATAAAACTTCACAGAACCTCAATTTATCTAGCCAGGAACACAACAAAAGGCACATCAGCAGATTATAAACCAGATTTAAGATATTAAACCTATTCAAAACCATCCTAACCGTTAAAATACTGTATTTGTATTGTATTTGTACACTGGTCAGCTAATGTATGAACACACAGGGTGCCACACTGGATCTGAACAAAGGTCAGTCTAGTCCATCAGCTTGTTCTTGCAGAGGCCAACTAGATGTTTATGCAAAGCCCCCAAGCAGGTCACGAGCCCCCCCTCCCCGGACCCTCCCACTGGCCTGGGAATTACACCGCCTCTGTGATCAGTCCCATGTTTTGGCATAGAAATGTTAATAATAATAATAATAATAATAATAATAATAATAATAATAATAATAATAATGTTTTTACCATGTACGTCACACTGCCGTTTGCCAAGCAGAAATGCGGCAATAGCGCCCCGGACTTGCCTTGGGTTCCATAAGAACATGTGGGGGAAGGACTGAGAAGTTCCAATCCGTTGGCTCTTCACCTTCCCGTGTCTTGCGGAAATCTGTGCTACTCACTGTATCTCTCTGTGCCGCTTGTAGCGACACAAGCGTCAGAAATCCCTGACATGCAAATGCAGCAAGAAGGTCACCGCACAGTCAGAGCACCACATTAAACATTAAATGCTCCATTTATACACACAAGTGGCATCATGCCAAGATGAATCCAACGCGATTAAATCTCCAGCCGTGTCAGTTCTTTTCAGAGCGACATAAAACATTTTGCTCTGCCAGTCAGCGCAATCACGGTTTGCCGGAGACGGCAAGAGCTGGGCTTGGGGTGGCCCGGCATCCCGGCCATTTGTCACGGGAGTGCTCGTCTTGCTGATGTGTAGGATGAGGGTTCCCACAGGTTTGGACTGGTGCTTGGCTGCAAAGCACAGGCTCGTCGTCCCCCGTCGGGTGACTCCCTCGAGCCTCTGGCACAGACAAAGGCAAGCTGGACCAAGGCTGGAAGGTGCCAGTCCATTTTTGATTGAATGACCATCTCTCCATATGCACCGACATGAATTGTACCTCCTTTAGCTAGTTAGCTAGCAACCCTCCTCCAAGGCCAACTTCAACGGAGGTCCAGGAGATGGCAAGAAGGGGGAGGCCTTTTGCAGTTCTGGCCGAGGTGAGCCACAATGGAGAAACCTCCCCACTGCAGCTCGCCTGGTCCGAATCGGCCATCTTTTCAGTGCCAGGTTGAGATGCCCCTCTCTTCTGGGGCTTTCAAAGGCTTCCTCAGCCACTCAGGGGCTTGAAGGAGATCACCAGGTGTTTTCTGAGTCTCTCCCCCCCTCTCTTTTCCCCTCTCTCTTTTTCCCCCTCTCTCTTTTTTAAATTCCTTGTTATTACCTGTTTTTATTATTTGGTTTTAACTGTTTTAAACTTTTGTTTTTTTCTGGTTTTATGAGACTTTTATCGTACTTTTATCCTCTGTTTTTATGGACTGTGTGAACCGCCCAGACAATGTCAGTCTAGAAATGAAACAAGCAAACAGACAAACGTTTAAAATACATGTCTTGGAACACTCCTGGAATCTCCAGGGATGCCCTGTGGCAGCTCTCCATGCTCGTGATGTGCATAGGGACAGACGAATGAGCACTGTTTGCATCGCTCGGCTTCTCCAGATGTGGCGTTGCTGCTTGTCTTTTCCCCCTCTCTGCAGTTGTATTTACCACGCTCTGCTTAACAGGAAGACTGAACAAGCCAAGCAGTTAAGGGATGTGACCTGAGCAAGTGTCTCCAGATTCACAGAAATGGCCCAATTCGCGCAACTTTATTCCATAGACTGAAACAAGGCTGATTCGGCCAAGGGAAGAGATTTTGCAAAATGAGAGATCTCTGCAGCCCAGACTGGGAAAGTTGCAAAAATGGAATTCAAGTGTATGCCTGGCAATTTGTGGACAGTTTTGGCAAACACAAGTTTGCAGTCACTTCAGAGCTTCAAACAGCTCATGGACGCTTGTTTGTGAACAAAACCAAAATTATTGTGCATCCTTAGGTAATCTTTACTGAACAGGGAAGAAGCACGGACTTTGACTGGAATGTGATAGTCTCTTGCTAGCAAGATTGTCTCTTTCCCTCTGCTTTCCTCTTAGGTCTTCCTGGTAGGAGGCCCTTTTTGCCTAATGCAAACAGAGAGAATGCATCATCCAAACAGATGATGCCTTTCTGCATACATTTTGAAGATGCTCATTTGCATGCAGAAATATTGTAATTTGAATTAGAAATGCAGTTTTGTTGTGAGGAGGACAGTGACTTGGTGTCCTCAGGGCTTGCTTGTTCTGCCAGCCGATCAGGCACTATTCTTAAGGGTTGTTTTTCAATGTTTAAGCAAACCTAGATGGTAAATCCCTTTGACATGAGGACTGTGGTGCAAAAGAGCTGCTCAGAATCCATCCCTCTGCAATTTGCAGACCCCCAAACTATAACCCTTGTCTTAGAAAGCCAGCCAAGTGCAGGAGGAGTCCATGAATGCTTGTGCAACTCCAGTTGTGCAACAGTAACCTCCTTCCGTGTCCAGTGCAGCACAGAGACTGCAAGTCACATGCATGGAAGATGCATTCCTTTTGCAAAGCGTTAGATGGACCACACAATGCCCAGTGTGCTCACCAGGAAGACAGACTCACGGCTGCGAGGAAGCAGGTCAGAGACCAGGAAGCCTAGTGGAAGAAACCCAACAGTCCCAAATGGATTCCTCATACACCCCTACCATTGACCACCGTCCTTGGTGACCCAGTGTAGCCCTCTGAGGTTCCTCAAAAAGATCTGCCTGGATCTTCCCTGGCCACTTATACTTTCTTCAATCTTGTGTAACCTTCTCAAAGGGCACAATACCTCTCCTAAGGCTGAGGTGCTCACAGGAAGAGCATCAGACCAAGACAGACTGGAGTTTGGGGGTTTCTGGCACTGTTCGCCACTGGAATGTGGTCCTTGGGAACGTCCTGAAATAGGACTTACAGAAACTTACAGAAACTGCCGCGGGTTGTCGAATCACAGGAATAGTTATGAAGGGACTACACTTCACTGTTCATTTGAGCTCAGTTGGCACCGCCTTCAAAGAGCAAGCAACTATCAAGGTATGCAAAGGTTACTGCTACTTCTACTTCTGTCAATGTGTAGTCCTGTCATTGCTCACTAAGGATATGCGAAACGGGTGGCGTTCTCCCCATTCCATCTTGAAGCTCATCCCAAACTGGGTCCATATCAGATGGTGAGCACTGTTGTCTCCTCTTTCTGCATCAACAACTGAGTGTATTTTGTGTGTCTTTTCCCATCTGTACACATCAATTGTACACATCTCGGAACGATGTGCATTCTTCTCCTACCGCTTGAAAGGTATTTATGTGCATTTTTAAAGGTACATATTCTTTCATTTACATTTTTTCACCTCTGTGCATGGTGTTGAGTGCTATTTTTAAGCTTTGCTGCAAGTTTGATTATATATGGACTTTGATCGCAGTTTGAATCTGTGTTTGATCCGCAAGCTGCAAAGAGGGTAAATCTTGATAAAAAATGATCTGAAACAGATTTCCCATACATCTCTACTGCCTGTAATTTCAAACCCTGGCCCTGGGAAGCTAGATTTTGGTCTACATCAGCCTTTGATCTGATCTAATCCAGCAGAGCTCTTAAGTCCAAACTGACTCAGCTCTTTCCAGGCAAGGGCATCCCATCTTTCCTCGGTGCGGTGGGTCAGCCCCACTGCCCTTCTTCCTGATTTCTGTTGATCACAAATCATCAGAGCCACAATGCTTCAGATAACTGGCCTCCAGCAGTTCCACAGCTTGCAAAAACATGGACACCGCCTTCCTTTAAAATATACTTTCCAACTAAAAGAGAGAGAATGCGTGGTCAGTAATTTGCAGTCCTTCTGTGATTATGTAAGTATTTGTAGAGCAAACATTTTCTCCTCCCACAGACTAACAGCTGTGCTCCTGGCATGGCATATTTTATTCATGGATATTGTAGGATACTAAGTTATGTCCATCTCTGATGTTCATGCAAGCTTTCTGTTATGGAAGAATGATCTAAGAACAGGGAAGTATGAAGGGTTGGGATGTATGAGAAATTTACTTCCACCCATTTCTAGTCTGGAATTACACAGTTTTTGGAGTGAAGGCAGCTACAGATCTAAACTACAACCTGCAGCCTGCAGTCTAAGTCCATATGTTCCTGAGGTCGCAGTGTGATTTGTGGACACTTCGAAATTGCATTTAGTGGTGCGTGTGCATTTGAAAAATGTGCCCGGTAAAATGCATTGTTTTGAAAAATGCACACAAATCAATGAGAGGAAAATTCCTGCTTTATGAAAATGTATAAATTTGGAAAGATACAGATGAAAACATGCATGGATTTTAGGTGAAAAGAGCAAAAAACAACCAAACACGAAACCAAAGCTTGCAATCTGATTTGGAACAAACTTCATAAAGGAATTTGGAGAACTTTGACAAGCTTGAGTTTTGCTGATATGCACATACATTAGTTTCTCTTATTTTTAAAAAATTGGAATTTACCTAGTCTGCACTTTCTAAGTCAAACAGACTCAAGCAGAGATCATGGTTGAAGTCCATACATTTCTGAGTTTGGAAAGTGATTTCCACCCCTTTTCCCCAAAATGCTCAACAGTACAAAACTGAAATTTTATCCTTTGAAAAACATGCACACACTGGTTTTAAGTAAGGCATGCATTTCAAAAACACATACAAAACATGAGCACATTTATTAAAACAGGGATGAAAAATGCAATGCATTTTCATGCGAACCCCCTTTTGATACACACAAATACTGCAGTCTGAGAAGGACACAGTGCAGAATGAGTTCGAGGTGGAATCTGGAGAAATTGTGGTTTGTAAACACATCCCAAGATAAGCATATGTATGGTGGAAGCAGTCTGGAGTAGTGGTTAGACCTCTGAACTGGGTGATCTGGGTTCCAGCCTCTGCTCAGTCATGGAGCCAACTGGGTGAATTTGGGCCAGTCACAGACTCTCAGCCCAACCTACCTCACAGGGTTGTTGTTGTGGGGAGAAGATGGAGGAGGAGGAGAACAATGTGAGCAACTCTGAGTTCTTTAAAAGCAAAATAGCAGGATATAAATCTAAGAAACAACAAATCAATGTGTCTGTGTGCACACACTTTATTTATTTTGGAAATATTTCTAGGCTGCCTTTAAGGACAAGAGTCTTCCCAAGGCAGCTTTCACATAATTTCCCATACCCACAGAATGATAAAATAGTAAAAAGTAATACAATTAACCAACTCCAGTAATAAAACAAAGCCCAGACAGTACTAAACCCTAAAACATAATTGCAGCTAAGGAACTCAGAAAAGGCCAATAAAACATGATCAGCAAAAGGCCAGGAAAAAACAGGATGTCCTTAGGGCCTCCTGAAAGGCTTTCCATGATGGAACTGACTGGCCCTTGATGGCAGCTTGTTCCAGGATAGACTGATTAATGCCTAGCAGCAGGCTCTCCAAGGACAGAGAAAATCCAGAAGGTAAGCTAGGGCTCTCCTCACAGAACAGGTAATCTAGGACGACCTTTCATTTCTACTCCTAATCAGTCATTTGTTCGAAAGTGCAGCCTTCTGGTCCTCATGAATGCAACCCTGCTCCAAGTGCTAACTTGTACTTTATGGCATTTAAGGCTTTGTACCCGCCTTGGTCCTCTGGGTCGTGCTCCATGCCACAGTGGACGGAGGCAGCCAAGAATGCCTGAGAGGGAGGCAAGGTGAAGTACTGGGGATGCAGGTTGGTTTGTTGGCTGCTGATGTCAGAGAGACGTGGTAGTTAGGTCCTGTTAAGCCATCTCTGATTTACAGCGACTGGGTATGACTGTGCTCCAGAATATCCTGACCTTCACAGACCTGCTCAACTCCTGTAAACTCAAGGCCTTGGCTATTCTTCTTTATCCTAGCATGATTTTCTTCTCCCGTGAGTCTTTCCTTCTCATAATGTGTCTGAAGTATGACAGCTTCAGCTTCGTTGTTTTTGCTTCCAGGGGAAGTTCTGACGTGTTCGTCTTCCTGAATGACTTGTTTGCCTTTCTGTCAATCCAGGGTATTTACAAAGCTCTCCTCCAGCCCCATTTTTCAAATTCACCCATTTTCTTCCTGTCAGCCTTCTTCACTGTTCACCTTCCACACCCGTGCATAGCGATCAGGAATACAACCCAGTCCACCCCATCCAAAGACATTTTCCCAAGCTGTATGTAGCCAGTGGAGACTGGCTGTAGTCACTCCAGGTTGTAATCTGAACTTTCACTGAGTTGTCCATTGTGTTGAGTACTACTAACTCCAAACAGGTTTAGCTTCTTAAAAATTCTGACTGCAAGAAGAAGCGGGTGCCTTCCTGCACTCAGCATTTGAATCACCAACTTCCAGTCCTGCTACAGCTTTCCCAGCAGAAGGCTTAATACACCCACTGGAGAAAAGTCCACCATCTTCTGGAGAAGACCGCCCCATTATCATAGAAACAGAACGAGTCAGAAGGGGCCTCCCAGGCCATCTGCTCTGACCCCCAGCTCCAGCCAGCCCCACTCATGACATGCCACATGCATGTCCAGCCTATCCTTCAACACCCGCACCGATGGGGCCTCAACCACCTCCCATGGAAGCCCATTCCATACCCATGGGGTCCTAACTGTCAGGAAATATTTCCTGGCATCCAAATGAAACCTTGGCTCCCTGAGCTTTGCTGCATTGGAATGCATCCTGCCCTGCTCCTCAAGGGAAAACAGGTCTCTACCCCCTCATGTACCTATATTTCACCAAGAACCAGTTCCTTCAGTCTTGCCTCATACAGCTTCCCCTGCTATCTGGCCACCATCCTTGTGACCCTATCCAAAATGCATATGGATAGGGCCACAAACTGCTCTTACCTTTAGCCTGTTTCTCCAGCCTGTTGGCCTAAATCTGCTTCCCTGACATTTTGACCCATTGGTTTTAGTCTTCTCTTCAGGAGCCACATGGAACATCTACTTTATCTTCTCCCTGGTAGCCGTTCAGATATCTTAGAGCTTTCCCCTGTTCTTCTGTTGTCCAGGATAAACATATCCAGACCTTTGAAGTGTTCCTTGCAGACCCACCGCTTGATCTGGTCTGCTGGGTGAGGCAGCAGGCATGTCAGGAACATAGAATCTGCTACGTACCAGGTCCAATGAAGTGCCAATTGATGGTCTTCAAGGTGGCAGCATCATTCTGGTTCATAGGAGGGGAGAGGTCTTCTCCATCACCTTCTTCAGTGGAGGTGCCAGGCTCTGAACCTTCCCACTGGACCATCCCAGGCATGTTCTGTGCATGCACTCATACAGGGATCTTCCCATCGCTGCTCAAGCATCTGACTCCCATCAGAACATTCTCAAGGGAAAGCCCAGATGTTGCCAGGATGCACAGTCTGGAAATCAACAAATTGGAAGGCACTTCCACCCGAGTCAGAAACTGAAATAAAGCTGAAACTGATTATAGACCTCAAGGGGAAGCTTGACAGGCAGGAGTGCCAAGAAGAAGAAACAGCCCTGCTGAAGAAGCCCAAACATATAATTTGCAAGGCTTCATTTCTGAGCTGCTGTTGAGAATATTGCACCTGGCGAAGGACTCCCCCCCATCACCACTTCTCGGAAATTCAGAAGAGACTCAAATCTCTCTTGATGAGAGTCTATGCTCCTAGGAATGGGTGTCTTCTGAGCTGCAAGCACAGTACACGGTCCTTAAATACTCTCCCCTGACCGGAGCCCTCCAGACATGCTGGACTACAGTTCCTATCATTCACAGCCATAACAGTTCAATATTGGTATGGGTGCATATTTTTAGAAAAATTTATGTAACTAGGTATGTGAATGTCTCCAGATTTTTAATGTATTTGTATATTTATTTGTATTGGAAGCCGCCCCGAGGCTTTTGCAAATGGGGCGGCATATAAGTGTTCCAAATAAATAAATAAACCAGGTTTGGAAATCTAAACCTGGATCTCCCTGGTTTATGGATTTTGCCACTGCATCAGACTCACTTTCCCGGATATGCATGATGGGTAGCATTAAAAATAATAAGGAAGCTAATAATGCTAATAATAGTCCGTTTTCTGTATGGATATTTTCAAAGCACCCGTATTTGAGCAACCCCCCTTTTCTGAATGTGATTTTAAGAGGCAATTCCCTCTTCTGTGTTTTCATGGCATATTATAACGGACATGAAACCCTCGCTACAAGGTTTCTTACGGGCACGATTTATAAATGGATGCCATTGAGAAGTAGCATCAATAATTAAATAATGTGTGTGTGTGTGTAAATTGCCTCCCTCGGTTTTCACTCTGCTGGGCTGTGTGGTAAATTATGCCATAAAAATCTTGCTTGTGTCTAAGTACACTTCAAACGGTGGGTTTGTGTCCCAGATTTGCACTTTTGCATGCAATTGTAAAATATTTAAGTGCCCAGAAAACGCCTCTGTGGGAAGAGCTACTTACATGATTACATAAAAGCTGCAGAGTCAAGTTGAATTTCGAGGCTGAGTGGCTGAGATTAGAGGGCTTTTCCTGGGCTATCCCAGGGAAGCACCCCCCGATACTCACGCAGAAGGCAGTGCGAGAGTGTCAGAGGATGAGCACAGCCCAGCCCTGCCTCGGCCCCTTGGGAGAAGGAGGTCTCAGGTGCGTGATCGCTCTTGCCTCCTTTCTCTCTTGTGCAGCTGCCCAGCCCCTTAGAATCCATGCCAGGTACAGAGCAAGGGCAGGGGTCCGCCATCAGGAATGTACTTCAGGAGGGCTATTTCTTTTAGGGGAGTTATTGGCAGGTCTCCAGAACAAAGAAGACCTTGATCTGCACACCTGCATCAATGCACGTCCATGTATTTATTGATTTTCAAATTTATATGCCACTCAGTAGCCCGACAGGACTCTCTAAGCGACTAACAATAGGCAGCAAACAGTAGAAGTACAGCGGGGAGGGGAGGAAACCTTTTGGAAAAGAATGAGCACCATGAGGTTTTGTCAAATCTGTGCAGGAGGATGGGCTTGAGGATGAAATGCTACGGAGATGTCCTCTGCCTACTCTCCCCTGCCTCTAGCAAGCTTCCCACTGATCCTGCCTCCTCAACGGTGTATGTAACCGGCAGCTTATGAAAGCATCTTGTACAGACTCCATCCTCATAGTCCCTTCAGGGGCTGCCTACATATATGTCTGCCTCGGAAAACTTTGGAAAAGAATGGAATGGACATTTCCTGGCCTGCATCTCAGGAGGAAAGAGGCTGTAGCAGGGAGAAGGTCTTACGGTTTTCTGTAGGAAGCAAAATGCTTCTGTTTCCATCGTGTTTTCGAGCCTCAGTGAATCTCGCTTGCTCGTGGAGCTGAGAAGACCACGCTGAGGCAAATAAGCACTGCCGGGACCCCCAGCTTGAAAAGGCTGCAGACAGTTCAAAATAAGATCAAATAAATGGCACACAGCTGGAAGGTGGGAAGATGCAGCTGTGAGTGATGGCTGTGAAGAGGGGGGACTGCTTGGCTTCAGAGGTATGGCTGCATCTACCTTTTCAGCAAGGCCTCGGTTGTGGTTCTGTGGGGACGTGTCGCGGTGTGGCAAGCTCCCGTTCAGGGGTCCGGCTGCTTAGCCTTGCTTCCTTTCCGGAGAATTCCTCCCCTCTTCCTCCCTCCTTTTGTCCTCTACCCCTTCCAACAGTCATTCAGCTCTCCATGTGTCTCAAACATACAGGCTGTTTTAAGCAGGGAAAGGTGAACCTACCAGCTCTGTGGACTTTCTGCACATTTCGCCTTCGTTTTGCTCCATCTGCATTTCCAAGTGTGAGTGCTTGGAAGAATTTTGCATTTCCAGTTGGAAGGACTGCACATCTTTCACATCGGACCCCTGAATGTGCCCTCGTCCTCCATTCCGTAAAGCATGAAAAATGCACATTTTGGCAAAGAGCACCATTTTCAAACCGTCTCCCCAGTTCCCAAACATGTTGTCAGAAAATGCACGCATGCTCACATCCTGGGTTCTGAACGGGCCTTGTCTGGGTATTTTGCAGGGTAGAAAAGAAATTCTCATACATTTACTTTCTGAACTATTTTACTGAAGTATCAGATAGATGCGCCATCGGTATTTCCTGACAGTGCCTCTGGTCTCTAACACAGCGTTGCTGTGTCGGAGGTACACCCATCGGTCGGGAGAATGAGGATTTAATTGCAATGCAATTATTACCAGAGTTTGCCCTGTTTGCGCCCTAAACAGGGAGTGCTGTTTTTGGGGGTGGGGGTGGGGAGTCCTTGCAATTCCTGATGTGGCATTTTTGTAAAGTGCATACTGTAACATTTGTGTCCCCCCCCCCCCCCCCCCGGCCCCCGGCGTTTTTCTTCCTTTTATTAGTTCAGTCAATTGTGCTTTTTGGGTGTACTTTTTTTTTTTTTTAAAGGTGCATCAAAAGGATCATTTGCTCCATTCCAATGAAAGATAAAACAGGTCACAAACAGAGGCAACTGAATCTAAGTTTGAACTGAAAGTAGGACATTTGGGGGTTGACGAGCATCCCTTAGTCTTCTGTCCCTGGCTATGGGGGACTCTAGTGCTCTCTTTCCATCTTTGGCCATTTGCAAGAGTGTTTGAAAATTCACCTTTGGGTGGACCGCTTATCTTTTCCACTGAATTTCTTGTAGTGCATTTCAGAACTTGTGTGTGTGTGTGTGTGTGTGTGTGTGTGTGTGAGAGAGAGAGAGAGAGAGAGAGAGAGAGAGAGAGAGAGAGAGAGAGAGAGAAGCACAATGAAAATGGTAAGCCTACACTCAAAATGTCAAAAATGCAGATTCCTGCCTGCCCTCTGTCATTTCTGCCCTGTGGATTAATGGTGTGATCCCATGGGCTTTCCCACCCGGGATTAGCATTACTTTATTCCTTCTGGACCTCTCCCCTCCTTCAACTATCACCCAGGAGTACTTGAGTAATGAATAGCACTAAACGGGAAGGCTGAATGGACTTCAAAGATGCTTCAAAGGGTGACTGCATGATTGCCCAAGGACACTGGATCAATTCAGTTCAAACCCAGCTTTAACGCACTAGTCATGATTGCAGGGTTAGGAGGAGTAAAATGCCACTGAAAATTGGCTGCTGGATCAGAAGATATGAAATTGCTGCATTTATCCATTCAGCTGAAATGGCGCAGCCCAGATAATCTGCAAAGTAAACAGCTATTGATTTAAAACACACACACACACACACACACACACACAGAGAAAGAGAGAGAGAGCAAGCACCGAACTGTATTGGGTCAACAAAGATCTGTTTCCTTCTTGTTTTAAAAAACAGGGATACCTGAAAAGAATCAGGAAGATCCTTCTTTGAAACTTTCATATTCAGCAGGATCCTTTGGGCCTTTCACTCCTCCTGTGCCTAACTTACCACATGGAGTTGTTCTGGGGACGGGTTTTGAACAGGGAATGCCAATAAATACCTGACTACGGTAACCTGTCCACGACTTTCATCCAGACTTGAGCACTGCAGTGT
The DNA here is from genome assembly GCF_004798865.1 of Varanus komodoensis. Taxonomy (NCBI): domain Eukaryota; kingdom Metazoa; phylum Chordata; class Lepidosauria; order Squamata; family Varanidae; genus Varanus; species Varanus komodoensis. The sequence continues at coordinate 3,288,347 of NW_025335909.1, forward strand.
CATCTCCATGGGGCTGCCTTTGAAGAGAGTTCCGAAAATGGGTGTAAAATTCCACTCTGCCAAAGTTAATGTTTGGACCTCCAAGGAGACCTGATCACAAGATGCCGGTGCTTTTCTGGGCTCAGATCAAGGTGCTTCTGTTAGCCCGAACCTAGATTTCTCCAACCGGATGCCTCCTAGATGTTTTGGATTACAATTTCTATGATCCCAACCAATCCCATAATACTGGGATTTGTAGTTCAAAACTTCCGGGGAGTACTAAGCTGCTCTAAATATTTGGGAGCAGGTTACCTTACAGACTGGAATAGCATCCATATTATGTTGCCTGTTCATTAAGATCAATTCTTGAGGCCTCCTTGAAGTTCCCACAGAAATCTATTCAGTTGGCAGGCATAAAAGGCAGGATTTTCTTGGGGTTGATGCCCTTCCCATGAAACTAGAAACTAGGCTGTTTCGGGATGGCTTTTTAAGTGTGTCTTGACAACTCCTTGGCTCAGGTCTGCCATTCTTTAGCAGTGCTTCTGTGATTCTCTGGGGCTGCTGTGTGCGGTTTGCAGGAAGCTTGCGGTGAATGGGCAACGGAGGGGAATGTGCCACGGGAAGGTGGCAGAGAGAGGGACCTGTATAAAAAATAGTTTCATGGCCACCGTAGCAGAGAATCTTTACCCTGGGGGCCTTGCCCGGCTAGGGATACTTGACAAATTTATTTCAGTTTGCTTTTCATTAGAATTGTTCTCAGTTTGTGTTTTTTCAGACTACATATGGATTCAGGTGAAGTCTGTTTTTGACTAGCAGTGTGATTTGAAGATGCAAAAACATGTCTGGCCTAATGCATAGATATGAAACAAGTGCATGAAAAAGATCCTGCTTTTGAAAAATGTGCACAAATATTCTAGAATCAATGGGAGAAGAATGCATACATGTTAAAATGTGCACCATTCAAGCACAGATTGGGAAAAAATGCATGAAAAGACATGTTTCCCCTAATTCCGAAGCTTGAAAATGCACTTTTAAATGCGAATGCAATTTTCAGAATATGTGAGGTTTTTCTGAAAAATATGCACATGTTTAGGTTTGGCAGTGCAGATGGGGCAATTTGGACCCCAGAATGAAGCAATTCCTTCTTCCACTCAGGAGGTTTGCCTCCCTGTTGGAGTCAATCCTAGCACAGGGAAACCACTCCACTTCCCGACATGATACAGTTCCAAAGACAGTCATTTTTCTCAGCCTTTCCAGTAAGGACCATTAACTGATTGCAATATCTTGAGGCTCTTTCCCATCCTATTTTCATAAACAGTTTTGCCATTGCTTGGCCTTCTAATGGAATAATGCATCCACATTTCCTTCTGATTGATGCCATTTGCACAAGTACCATGGGGAATTAAAGAATGATTTGGCACGTGCTGTGAAGCGCTGCTCCAATATAATCTTTTTTTTTAATAATGTGTCCATTCCATGCGCAGGCCTCCCACCCTGCTGTGCACTGGGAAAGGTGGCGTGAGAAGCACACGGAGCTCTGGAAATAAACTTCCGCAGTGACCCTCGACCAAAGGAATTGGGTCTGAAACCTGGTCTCATCTTCCATTGTTAAACCAAATGGAACCCAGTAATGGAAGCCCTGGAAAGCTACTGTAGGGTTCTGTTGGTAGAGAAAGCCGCAATGCTGGCTGTGCCAGGAAGCCCTCCGTAAGAAAAGCACTGCTGAGGCTCCTATGAGGCAGGGTGAATTCCTTGCTTCAGGCGGCAGATCTGGAGGGGTGGCAGATCTTGTGCTGGCACCAGTAGGAAGGCCGCGGACACAACTTCCACCAGTGGCTCAAAGGACTTCTCAGACCATCTACCATGTCCAAAAGTAGACCCGCTGGGTAACTGCCGAGGCCCCAGCACTGTTGTAGTCGCTGCTGGTTCCTCTGGGTCCTCGAAGCAGGGGGATCTTCAAGGCACCATTTTAGGGTTCTGCAGTTTCTCTGTAGCTGTGGCCACAGCAATTTCTCACGGGGCGCTGGAGGAATGCTGGATGGCTGGAGAAGTGCTATGGGGTGCTGTGGGGCACCAAGGGGAATTTCAGATGGTGCCTGGCACCTAGTGAAGGGAGCTGAGGGGCAGGCATCAGCCATGGGGTTGGGGTTAGGGTTTAAGGCTGGGGTTGGTCACGGGGCCTTGTAGGAGCACCATGGCTAACAGCTGGTCCTAGCTCGTCGTCTCCTCCTGTTCGTTGCTCACATCAGCGTGTATGAAAATGTGGGGAGATCTGGATGGAGCTGGCTGAGAGGGAAACAGGGCAAGTGTGCTGCTTCCTTTTCCATCTTTAAATATGTAATCTGTTCACATCTTAAATTTCCAGCATAGATCACTCTTCTGTTCAATCTAAAAGAAGGCTCCCAGGGCCTGAGAGTGCATCCCGCTGCGAATGTCCCAAAGGCGCTCAGTTTTAATTAGGGAAAGCCTCGTTAGTCTTTTGTGCCTTTCCTGGCTGGTCCTGCTTTAAACAGACAGAACCTTTCTCCTCTTGTCTGCTGACAACTCATGCTACTATCATCTTGTTACAGGAATGGAGTCGGTTCTGCGTTCTCTCCTTCTCTTTTTATCTTGACACAAATATGCTGCTATGCCTGACTGATTACACGCTCCAGCGCCGAGGTCTCCCTGTAAAAATGTCCCCGCCATCTCCAGCTTCCCACTGCTGACCTGAGTAATTATAACCCTGCTTTCACCACTGTCTTATTAGGGGCTGATAATAGGTTCTGGGTTTTGATGATAAACAGAAGCAAGGTAGCATCCTCTGCCAGAGAGATTGCTTCTTTCCGATCTCAGCATGTCAGGCATCTGTGTGCCATGCGCAGCTCCCAGGGATGGCAGAGGTGGAATCCAGGCCTCGTGGAATGGAAATCAAACCGAGGGGAGGAACAAAGGCTGAAGGGAGACTTTGGGGACTATAGAGGGAGCGTTGAGCATGGAAAACGGTACAAACTTTATTTGGCCATTTGGGAATGCCTCATTCAGACACCATGAACTGTTAGATTGTCATTTTTCAAGGTTCAGTCCATATCCATAGGACTTTCAAAGATCAGCACCATGGGACTGGAAGCAGATTTACTCTCCACCAACTGGGGTGGTAGAACTGGATTTCTCTGTTCCCTCCTTTCATGCAGAAGACTCTCCAGTTTCCTGAAATGGCTTCAAATATTCCAGAAACCCTGCTGAATAGGGACAGCTGTAGTAGAGAAGGCGTTCTCTTTAAGAGCACCAGGAGAGGCCCTTCTTAGCTTCTTACCCATGAGGAGAGTCAGGTGGATGACTACAAGAGAAAGGGCCTTCACTGCAGTAACCCCACACCTCTGGAATAAATAATCATCCAGTAACCACCAAGTCCCATCAGCACAGGTTTTTAAGAAGCTCCTGAAAGCACTGCTCAACTCTCGGATCCCCTTGTTTTATGTTTGATCAGACAAGGTTGCTGCAGCGGTCTGTTCTCAAGTTTATTTTCTGCCAACATTTGTTGTCCTTCAGACTATTTGCTGCTGTGATGACTTTTTAATCATTTTTACTGCCACATTTGTTTTTATTACATTTTGCTTGTTGTACACTGCTTAGGGAGGTCTCTTGCTCTGAAAGAGAGCCAAAGGATATTTCAAGTCGCCATCATCATTCCCATAATGAGGCAGAGTGACATTCCATGGGCAGAGTCCTTGTGAAAAGCAGAGCTTGGATCCAAGACATGCTGGTTGCTCCATTTTGTCATGCCTGTTAATATATCACAGGAATGTATTAGACCTATTGTCGCTATTGCATTTCTGTGTTTTATTTCTGCTTTAGTTCTTATTTCTTTCAGCTAATTGAATTATGGATGATGAACACCATTATCATTACTTTGGAACCATTCACTATTGTCTTTAATTCTTGATCTTTTTCCAGTTTTGTCTCATATTAATGGACAAGCCATTGGTGGAGAGTCCAATGAGCAAGGTAGCTGCCAGGAGTCTCTTGTTCCTCCTGCAATGTCTTTTGCACTCCTTATCTGAAGAACATCGTGGGAAGTCTACAAAAGCTGTTTTGACTCACCATCTTGTTGGTGATTCCATTCCGTCTGTTATGTGTCTCCATCACTTGGGAGGCATCCCATGCTGGGAACTTGGTGGCTTCTTCTGGCCAAGGTTTAACAGCACAGACAAGAGCTGGTTTGAGTTGAAAGATGCTGTCTTTTCCAAGCTAGGCTTGGCTTTTCAACAGATGTCGAATTCTCTTCTCCCTCTGCACCAAGGAGGTTAATTGAAGGAAAGTGACTGAACATTGCACCCAAAGGGCCTCTGCTCAGATCCATGGTTTAAATAAATCAGGCTTCAAAAATTATCCCCACTCCCCCACCGATGAATAACAAGGCTCCATACGCTGCCACTCCTGAAGCCAGCACAAATTACAGGTATAAATTTTGCAGCCAATCCCAAGGATCCCAGAGTTTAATTAACTTTCTGCTCACTGAAGGGAATTGTGTCTTGGCTCTTCAATTATGAGTGTCAGTTCAACTGCCATGCCTGGGTGGGGATGTGCCAGTTAATAAAGATGTAGATCAGCATCAGGCTCTGAAGAAGGTCTGAAGAAGGACCATCGTGCGACAGAGAGCTACTGCCTGGATGGAAGATGTTGACCGAGGAGTTTCAGACAAACTCTTCTGAGTAGTTTGAAAGAAGAGCAAAGGGCACAGGAAGGAGCAAACAGGAAGGCTGCACCAGCCCTCCTGCCTATTATGTGGAGAAAAACCACAGCAACCTGCAGGAATTAGAGGCTGTTGGCCTTTCGTCAGAAGAGGAATCAACTTATTTCCTTCCAAGGCCAGCATCAAGAGTAGACATGTGCCAAGAGCCAACTCCCTGCAGGGACCCTACTGAGAACAGTCTCCGGGAATGGCTTCTCCCCTTCCATTGCATCTTGTTTGTTCATCCACCTCTCATTCTGTCCCAGGCAGTAGGGGTGGAGAGGAGGATGATGAGAAGATGCCATGGCATATTAACTCCCAGGTAGTTTTCCTGTCAAGGAAGCAAGGGGTAGCACCCATGAGAAAGAAGAGAAGGAAGAGCTGCTGGTGACAATGATGGTGAGAAGGCTGGCTCATTGAGGAGAAGACTTACTGCCCAAAGGCTCTCTGAAATCTTGAACCAGCACAACACCAGCCCAGCTCTGATCCAAGCAGCCAATTCTTCTTTCCTCCAGTCCTTACACATATCTCTTCCCATCCCACTCATGTCACCTGAAGTAGGTCAGTTCACTGCTGCATGGCAGGCCTGGCCGGGGCAACTCCAATGCTGAATTGTCTTCCGATCAGAATGTAAGATTGGGAGGAACTGGGCTTCCTATTTGTAGCATAGCTTGGAGCAAAAGGCTGAACCAGATTCAGCTCACACAAGTCAAAGTGGAATACTGGATTCTTGATTCTTTATTCAAATTTCTCATTAACAGCCCTTTGAGAATGTTGCATCCAATTAGCAATTGTTTAATTTGCCTTAATTTGATTTGCCTTAATTTAGTGCAAGAGCATGTACAATTCCACATTTAGGTCAGGTTGACGGGTTATGCAAAATTCAATTCATCTTGGCATTTAATTTGGTTTCTCTTCCTGATAAAAGAGGGGGAAGGAGACAGAGCCAGACCCAAGGAAAAGCTGCTCTTTTTTGTGCTCTCTCAGGTAAAACAAAACTCTCCAAGTAAAAACAATGCTCTATGATTCTGGTCCAGCAAAAGGAGACGTGGCCTGTAAGACCATTCAATCCAGAGTCTAGAATTACTTAACTGTACCATTACTTAACTGAATTCTGTTGTGATCCAGAATTCTGGATGGATAGATCTGTCCATTTCAACTCCTCATTTTTTGAATCCGAATTTCAGTTCATCCCAAACTCTGATTCTTTTGAAGTCTGCACCGAAATTCTAAAGCACTGTGTGGTTTATTTGTCCCAAACTACTTTTTCCTTAGCCTGTTTCCCCACTACTGGAATATGGCAGCCAAAGGCTTCTCCAAAATGGAATTGCATTGCTTACTAGCTCTCCGAGTTCTGTCCAGATGTGCCACAAACTCCTGGCACCATGTTGCCTGCTGCCAGTCCTTGCACATTCGGATGTGCAGTGTAGCCCCTCATGACCACTCCAGCAGATTTTGGTAGCATGTAGGAACACGATAAGCTAGAGCAGAATTATACAAATCGGATCACAGGTCTATATGCATCCCAAGGCATGGTACGTCTGTAGGTGATGTAGTGGAGCCAGCCAGAGCTCACCGAGAGGCAGTGATGGTACTTCTTTAACTGGGGATGCTACCATTACCTGTCACCACTCTTAGACTTACCTTTTCCCTCTGCGTTTAGCGTGGCAAACTTCACAGGAACGTGGGAGAGGAGAAGGAGTTTTCCCAGCAGTAGTATACTGTTGCCTGCTGTGATGCAGCATGTTTTGGAGAGGTTTGGTCTTTAACACCTGAAATTTGCAAGATCCCGTTGACAGAGGCAAGAAAACTGACTGCCTATTTCATGGGGTAATGGAAGCTGCAAACATGCGGGCGGGTTTTTGGTACAGCAGCGCTTCCTGTGTCTCTCAGGCATTGCCACCAAGCCGTGAAGGCACCAGCCTAACCCACATTTCCCCAACCTTGTGCCTTCCTGATGCTTTGGACTTCAACTCCCACCAGCCCCAGTCAATATGGATAATGGTCAGGAATGCTCCAACCTGCATTGCAGAAGTTTAGAAGAACTGGAAGCCGGGGGAAGCTGGCTTGGTGGCCCAACAACCAGTATTCAGCAGCATAGCATGTTATTCAGCATGACATGACGCTTCCATGCAGCCACCTGGGCAAATTTCAAAGGCATCTGCAACAGAAGCAGTAGCCTTCATTGGCTGGTAGCCCAGACTCCCTTGCCTGGAAGCATGTCCCATTAAACACAGTGGAGTTCTGAGTTAGACATGGTGTCGTATGCACACTTCTCCTCAAGAGTGTATGCTACATGGCAAGACAGGCAAAAACCAAACGGCAAAAGAGTCCCTGGCAGAGGGTTCTGGGAAGCATCTATAATTCATTTTTCTGGGACATTTATAGCATTGCTAAACACACATTGTTGCTGTTGGTTGCAAACAAGCCATTGCATTCAGAGCAATAAAACAAATTCTTTCTATCTCCCTCTCTCTTTTTGCCCGAGGGACACATTCTTTGCTTTAGCTTAACTGAATGCCCATTAATTTTATAATAGAGAGGGAACGAAAGTGAGGAACCAGAGAGATAGCGAGGGGAATTTGGTGTCTCCTGGCAGCTTTATGTCCTGAAGATCCACCTGGAGGTGTTTCTCTTGTTCATATGATAACGATAATGCTCAGCCTGTTGTGAATGCTCAGATGGAAGGAGGAGGGAATCTTGAATTAGGATGAGATGCTGATAGGCTGAGGGTCAGTGCCTTCATTAATGATGCCACCATGCTTTGTAATTAGTTGGTTTATTGGTGGAAACTCATCTATTTGTAATGATCGTTTTTATAGTGAGCCTGGATCAACATACCAAGAACGAACCCTTCAGTTCTGGATTGGTTCTGCACTTCAGAGCACATACAACAAGCACTTACTTGGGTTTCCCCCACCACAAACTGTTTGACGTACCGCTGAGACCCTACAATCATTTACTTGAAGATGTCTCTTTCTTTCTTTATTGGATTATATTCTGTTATAATAGCCCAAGGGCTCTTCTCTCATCTCATCAGCTGCTTCTCTCTTCATCATGACAGCTCTGGTTCCAAGGTGGACTCTGGGGGTCCATCTTCCTTCCAGCACTCAGCAGGGGAGACTAAACATGGCACCACAACATCATGCAGGTGGGCCACCTGGAAAAACCGAAAATCCCCATCAGAAAGTGCCACTCCTCTGGTCCACGATCTAGCCGCAAATGCAAATTATAAAGAGTAGGTCTTCCTTCCTTGGAGCACTGGTCTGTATGTAGGCACAGGTTATGTCAAGAGAGACCATCGATAGCTTATGTTTGTTGTATGTTCCCTTAGTCTATACGTTTCTAAAACTGTCGAGTTTTTTATGAACCTGGTTCAGTTCCCCAGTGGATCCTTGCCATGTAATTTGAAGGTGTCTTCCATTAGCAGACCAAGGCTAGACCAGTTGGAAACATGACCCAGAGCAAGACCTGGGTCAATTATCCAAGGGTGAGGAGGGGTATATAGCAGCCTCCACACAGAGGACACAGTTATGATGACCTTCCAGATGTTTTGGCCTGCGACACCAACTACCATGATCCATCAACATTGGTCATGCAGATGAGGTATGATTCGTAGCTTGTGCACTTAAGTCAAGCTGGTGGGTCTCTTATCCTTCTGCTCCTCCTCTAGCTCTTCCAAGACTTCCCAGTGATTGAATCTCTTTGCAAGCATGGCCTTCCTTGGAGGAAGGAGACCTTGAGTGTGCAACACCAGTAAACCCATCAAGGTTTTTCTAGCAATTTGCTGCTCGTGGTAACGATTCACGTGTCACAGAGACCCAGGCTGTCCACCTTCTTTTACATTTTCAGTGTGCAATATAGCTGTTTTCTTAACTATTTCTATGATGCTTTCCTCTCCGTCTCCCAAGAAGAGCTTTCGCTGGCAGGAGGACATTCTGGCAAGGAAATAATGTTTGAAGTGTTGCAGCATGAAGCAGCTTGACGTGCCAAGAATTCTGGAGCCTGGGCTGTGAACTACACCATGGGAAGAATTTACTAAATCTATCTCTGTGTAACCACAAGGACTTTTATCCAAATTCATCCACATGATCCTATTCATATAAAAACACAGTATCTACTAAAAGCTTAGAAGGACAGACTCCACCATCTACTGCTTTCCCATCCACAGAATCTTACTGCTACCTCCACATTAAAATATACATTCTATAATTGCCATTCTCATTTGGACTAATGGACTGCTTGCACCAAATTGTACCTCTAATCTAAGGTACGGATGTTGAAGTTTTGTATATTCTACTGTGAAGTGAAAAGTAAGCTAAGCATTGCTGCTGGTTAACTGATGCTGATTTCTGCAGAGAGTACCGTGTTTCATCTTCCTATTTCTTGACCAATTTCTTTTCCTTTTTTCTTTTTTGTAAGGAAAAAGTGGGATGGGGGTCCCCTGACATGTTGTATTTTTGAAAAGCACTTTTGAAGGAAGACAGATGATTTTGCATTTCACAGCAAAAGTCAGGCATGGAAGCAACACCGAATGAGGAAAAAAGGAAAAGCATAAATATACTGTTCTCCACAAAATCTTTCAGCTTTGGGGCAGCCATTGCAAATCTAACAATTGCTTAGATTTCATTGCGGCCAGGGATAGGGCCAGCCTAACGAGAATTATGCTTGTTAAATCCACCATGGATAGAACTGTCTCTATGGGACTAGGGTATGAAACCAGAGAAAGATGCTGTGAATTTTCAAAAATAGTGGGTTGAGATACAATTTTCCCAACCCATAATGCTTGAATGGGTTCCAAAGAGAACCAGTTTGCTCAGCTGGAAATGTTAGAATTGTGTCAGCGATGAGCTTATATGTCGATATTGAACTTTCATGGTCTGCAGTCAGCTTATGGAGCATTTAAGGCTAGCGGCTCTTGTTGGTACATCCTCCGATGTTGATTCCTTGACTGATTTCTTTACTGGGAAAGAATTATCCATGGTATTCCAAACTTCTTTGTAGAAAGGCAGTTTTTTTTTCAGTGAACCAATTAATAGCACAAATGTAACTACTGGCTGATCGGCAGATTGCCAATATTGATGCTACTTCCTTTGTGGTTGGTTTGTGCCAGGTGAGTCAGCAAGTTAAGAGGGCAACCTTTAGCATCTTGGACATGAATTGCTCTGCAGAGGTACAGAAATACTCCTCTGCTGACAAGGTGGTTTTAACAAGAGCTAATCTGCAATGCTAAATCATCAGAATGTCAGCCAGGCTTTGATGCAGGTAAAGTGATGGTGGTCTTTGCAGAAACGATCTTGCTGTTCTTTCATTCCTTTTCTTGACCAATTTCTTTTCCTTGTTTTGGTAAAAGCAAAAATGTCTCTGATATGGTTTGTTTTCTAAAAACACTTCCGAGGAGAGAGAGAGGTGGTTTTGCATTTCTGAGCCAAAGCCAGGCATGGAACAATATCGACACATAGAAAGAACAGCAAAAGGAGGCGGTTTCCTTGGCAACAGCATCCAGGCTAAAAGTTCTGTAGGCACCACTATCTTGTCACTATCCTAAGTAGCATCCAAGTATTTAGGAATTTGGATAAACTTGGAATCTACAACTAACTTAGGATTATCTAAGTAGGAAATGACACCTTGGAGAGGTAGATGCAATGAATGCAAGAAGAACTAAGTTAATTCTTTGCCTTTGCCCCTTCGCATGTTTGGTTGGACGAGTTCGACACATGGAAGAAGGCCTTATTTTCAGTGATGTCCAGATTTTAGAGCTTCTGGAAAATTCACCCAGCAGCTTTCTGTATGACGTTTCAGAATTGGTGAAACATTCATTTCAATGTGTCTTCAAGCTTGGTTGATTGTGTGTGTGTGTGTGTGTTGGAGAGGGGGGCAGTGGTGTTGGAAGTAGGGAATCAAATTCCTCCTAGCTGTCCCATCATCCACACCTGAGGGGAAGTCATCCTTACCCTAGTGCCGGGAAAAGAACACCACCCCTTCTTATCCGTGATCAAGGGCTTCTCTAGCACTGGGAATACCCATGGTTATCTTCAATTGGTGATAAAGTTAGCACTGGAAAAGGGGATCGAGCATGATGGAGAACCTCTGTGCAACAGCTTTGGCTTGTGGGTCAGAGATTCTCCTGTTCTGGATTGGAATTTGCATGTTAAGAAAACTACCAAAAGCCCCAAAGATGGGACAAAATTACAGAGTTATTTACCACACTGTTGTATTCCTGGTCTCTATGTATGGATGTGAAAGCTGGACAGTGATGAAAATTGACAGGAAAGAAAACTGATGTGTTTGAAACCTGGTGCTGGAAGAGAGCTTTGTGAATATCATGGACTGAAAGAGAGACAAACCAGTGGGTTCTGGATCAAATGAAGCCAGAGCTTTCCCTGGCAGCGAAAATGACGAAACTTAGGCTGTGCTGCATCACAGGAAAGCAAAATGCCCTGGAGAAGATGATCATGCTAGGAAAATTGAAGGCAGAAGATGAAAGAGAAGACCAGATATGAAATGGATGGACTCCATCAAGGAGGCCACAGCCTGGGATTTAGAAGAGCTGGCAGGGCTGTGAATGGCAGGACCTTTCAGTCACAGGGATGCTATCAGTTGGAGATGTCTTGATGACACATCACAACCACAGCATTTCCCAGGGGCAGGTGATGGGACCGTTGAAGAGTCCAGATAACTGGTCCCAATACAGTGACGTCTATGTGAGCACGAACGCATTAATTCCCCTGCCTGGCCCCAGTGCTTGCTTGTTTTGGGATTGTAAGTAACCAGGACACAGCAGACAACAATGAGCTTGAGGATTTTTGTGTTGTTTTGTTTGAGTATTAGCACTTAATGAAAATAAATGCCAGCATGTGCTGGGCTAATTTCTAAATACAAGACAATGGCCTCTATGATACTAACGAGCAATTAGGCCTTCCCTTTTCCTCTTTGGTTTCCATTGCAAAGATTTATGGTCACTATCCTGATAAATGCCATCTGGCGCTGCCTGATTTGTGCGATGCCGGGCCGGCAGTGATGGCTTCTACCTCATGCTCACTTGCGCTAATAAGTCAGTCCTGCAGATTTCAACGGAAACTCAATTTTCCTATAACAAGGCATAATGAGAAGTATATTAGAGTATCGACAGCAGAGCACATGAGGCACACAGGAGCTGGGCCCGATCCAACAAAGGTGATCATGCGCATCCTTGAGGACAATCACTATTCTGCTGGCTACAGAGTAGGTGTGCGGGCTGCCCTGAAAAGGGATGGGCATTGGATCACCGCACACACCCATCAGGAGAAAGGACGGGCAGAAAATGTGCTTGGGGGGCAGAGCATGAGCTAAGGGGGCTAGTCCAGGGCTAGTCCTACTTAGACAAGACCCACTGAATCCAATAGGACAATTTGATCATTATTGGCTACTGGTTGAAATGGGTCTACACTAAGCATGACTAACTTTAGATCCATCCCAGATCTCTCTCTCTCTCTCTCCCCCACCCACCACCTTCTTTCCTTCCTTCCTTCATCCCATTCAATCCATGCCAAATATCCAACTATGAATAAGTTTGTGAATTTGGGAAAATCCTTATCAAAACTGAACTGAAGCAAAATTTGAAAGTGTTCATTAATATATAATATTTATTCATTATTTTTATAGCCCACTTTGCCCACTGCCAAGAAAACTGAGGTGCTAATAATCCTCCCTCGCTCCATTCCTCCCTTATTCTTGCCATTAGCTTGAGTGTTAGCCAATGGCCCAAAGTGACCCCGTCAGTTTAATGGTTGAAGGGAGATGAGCCCCGTCCTGCACTCTGACCACCGCACCACCAGGGGTCTTTTGCCCAGAGACCCACAAAAATCTGGAGCTGTCCTTGTACATTTTGCATGCATTTACACGTAGACCAGAGCACAAATTGCTGAAGCCGAGAAGGTGTTTATCATGCAACCTGCTGACAACCATTCAAAAATTAGCCTTGATGCCGTGCGAAATGCAGACGATGCACTTCACACTTGGAATACCGTACACGGTTGGGGTTTCTGAATCTGAAAAAGAGATATGTTGACATTGGAAAAGGTGCTGAAAAGGCCAACTAAAATGATCAAGGGGCTGGAGCCACTCACACAGAGAAAAGGTCACAATGTCTCGGCCTGCCCGTGTTAGGAAAAGGGTGAGCAAAGGGAGATAATGACAGAGGTGCTCAGAATTTCACCAAACCAATGAAAAGCACATCTTCTTGACAAGCTTGCATAAAATACATTAGCAATTTCCACCAGAGTTTGAAAGCAAGCCAAGATATGCCTTGCTGCAGCTTGAGAGAAAAGGACAAATGTGTATAATAGTGTATATTTCTGTATCTCTTAACTTGCTGTATCTGTGGCAATTTGTATTAGATTGCTTTGACATTTTGTGCCTGTGTAGAAGCCAGAGGTAGATTATGATTCCAAATATCATTAGGTATTCAAGTAGGCAATTGATGCTACCCCTCCCCCTCCCCCTCCCCAATTCCAGATGCACCCCAGAGCCCCTTTAAGATAGATATTGTTCTCTTATATCATCCCCACACACCCCATGTTTGCTTCTAAGTAGGACCACCCTTTCTTGGCCAAAAACATGGCCAATTATTTGGAAAGTCTAAAAGAGAACATGCAGAACTACATAGGTCAAGAAATATATGCCAATCCATTGAATTCGCACATTAAAATTTTATTGCGGGGCTTGTATGGGTCTAATGGGAAATGGACTTCCTTTGTATGGAGTGCAAATGGCTATTTGTAAAGAGGACTTTCTCAGTGTCTCAGCTCTCATTAGTAAGAGATCATCTGTAACACTCTCACCTGCATTCTCACCTTTGGATGCACTGTGCTTCTGTTCCTTCTGCTTCTAACATTCTTAATACTCTGATTATTACGAAAGTTGAAGCACACTGATTCTTCTCTGCAAGGGAAAATGCATCAGATTCCCACACTAAGTTCACCACAATCCCATTCTGCATTAGAACAGCTCCTGGCAAATTTTGGTGTGTTCAACATGCCTTCTTCGTGCTAATACTTTCCCATCACCAGGCCTCATGGTTGACTATGTGTGTGCAGTCTTCTCCTAGCAATGTGCATTTGAGAATAAGTAGCCTGTATCTTAGAGCTGACATATATGTTGATGGCATCCCTTAATTTGGATACATTCTCTAATACGGAGGCAAAAAGCAAAGTGCTCCTGCCTAGCCGTGCAATCGCTTTGTCCTGTGTGCCTCCCATGGGGAAGCAGACTGAGCCAGCCATGCCGGATCTTTTTGTCTCTGTTGGACTTGCCATCAGATTTGATCCATAGTTGGCAAGAGCACTAAGCTTGGACTAGCCAAGTTTGGACTTAGAACACCTGCGGAGCAGTCTGCAGAATCCTGGAAGCTCAAGTCCCAGAAGCCAGGCTCCCGGAAGTTTCCTGTTCTAGTCTGCTTATCACCTCTAGGGCAGCAGGTGCAAAGAGAGCAGCATCTGAGCTGAAGCCCTGATCCAAATCAGGCATTCGATTTCTCAACTCTGTTTGGAAGAAGGAACCATGAACTAGCAATGGGCAGTCACCAAGGCTGGTTATAAAAGCCTTTGGTTGCTGTCTCATGGGTCCAGTCAGAACTGGACAAAATATAGGTACACGTATTAGCAGTCGGGCAGGAGGAGAGACAGAAAATCCAAGTCAGCATCTTACCCTAACAGAAAGCAGTGATACGTCCTTCCTGATTAAATCTCTTTCCCTCCCTCCTCCCTAATTCAATCTCTGGCTTCCGTTGCCCATTCATAAACAGACTAATTTGCTCAACTGTAGAGTCATTCTGGAAAAGAAAAAAAAAACAAAACAAACCCAAACCAAACCTCTGCAACCCAGCTGCAAAGTTGCCTGCTTTCCATCACGTGCCGCTTCAAAACTTGCTCGTTGTGTCTGCCATAGGCAAATGCAATTCCCGTGGAGCAAGGAATTAATAGAGGGCATTCCAGAAGAGCCATGGGCTGTGCAGCAAATGAAAGTGGTAATTAACAAGTGCTTTCCTGGGAGGTGTGATCCCGGGCTTGATAAAGGAACCTTAATTTGTTCATAGCTTGTGTTTCTCCTTTAGGCCATTGTTGGTGTCCTGATTCTTGGGCAGTCATTGGAAAAGCCAAGAACTCCAGTGGAAGCTGGTTCACAGATATCTTCCAGCATGCCCATGCTGGCAATTGCATGGAGAAAGCTGCAGTGAAGTTGGAACAGGTAGAGCTGGATCTGAATCCCTCCCTAGCTGAAAAGCTCACTGGGCACCTTGAGCCTATAATGTTCTGCCACTGGATTGTTGAGGGGCTAAAATGGGATAGATGCCATGTAGAAGTAGCTCTGTTCTCTTTTGGTGGTAATTCCCCAAGCTTTGTGATGTGCTTCCATATTGAGTAAGCCAGAGGCTTAAAAATAAAATCCACTGCAGGAGAAAGTGAATGCAGGTTCCCCTATCCAGGTCCAGGACTTCCAGTGCTCACCTCTTCAAAAGCTGGCTCTGAAGCCCTGTGCATCTGGGAGAACTTCAGTGGCTCCCTTAATTTAGAGAGTTCCTTTGGGAGGTCTTCAGAGAATTCCTCCATTGCTATTAGCATGTACACCACACATTTTTGTGAAGGTAGGAAACAGTTGCATCTCTTCTTGGGAGTGCTTTATCTAAAAACAGAAACAGCAGCAGCAGTGACAACATGGCATAAGGTCTATGTGCCTGACTGACTGATTGATTGATTGATATTTGTATTTATAGGCTGCCTATAACTGCCAAGGCCTTCCTTCCATTTTGTTCTCTGGATCTCCATCAGGAGAAAGAAAAGGCTGCTGAGATCGCAGATGAAGAACATCAAACAGCTCAATGGGTAGGTGAGACTTTTCATTAAGTTACTCAACTTGACACTGAATTGGAACTTGTCTGGAGGGGATCATGGGATGGGTTTTGTTTTAGACAGCTCCTGCTTGAAGCTGCGAGATGTGTAGCTCAGTGAGATGTGTCTTGTTTAGCTCAGTCCGTGGATTCCAGGGAAGCCAATGTGCTTGCACTTAGTAGAAGTGTCCGTCAGCACCCTGGTCAGCTCTATACTTGCTGGGGCTTGTTCAAGAAGAGTTGTTGTCTCAGCATTAGGAAGAGCTCTTCTGAGGCTTTCAGAAGGCTGGCTGATCTGTCCCTGCTGATAACTCTTGTTGAGGAGCTGCATGTGTCTTAAACGGCAACAGTTTACCACTGATTCCTCCAGCTTGGGGATGGTGACTGCATGGGGGGCAATGCCCTCAAAGTCCCCTGAACTGGAAGGTCTTGGACTAATAGATATTTCTCTGGATGATGCCTCCTCCACCTCAAAGCTCTTCTCTGATCCAGTGGGAATATCAAAGGCACTGTGCTTCCTATTCTTTCCATTTTGCACATATCGATCTGGTTCTTTTCGATTCCTATTGGTGGGGTATTCTGGTATTCTCTTTATCCTGGTTTGTAAAGCAGACACTTGCTACTAAGCCATGGATCTGGATTGCTCGCTCTGATAAGGAGGAAGCAGGAGTCTCGCATGCTGTTAGCAACATCTGGTTCTACCTTGACCTGCTTTTTTGTTCCTCTAGGTTGCAAATCTCCTCCTTGTTTTTTAAAGTCCACCTTTTAAACTTGTCAGTTGTGTGTGTTTTAAAAGAACTACCTCTACTCTGAGGACCATAAACAGCTTCCTAAAGCATGGGGGAAGACTGTTATTAATTACATTGCCTAATGAACTCATTTGGCTCCCTTCCCAGCCTCCAAAAGAATACTCATACCAGCTTGGGATGCTGCTGTTCCCTTGTAATTATGTTTATATGGAAAGTTAATTTTTGTTTTCATAAATTGATTTGAGGCTTCTGGAAGCTATTTGGAGATAATTAACTTTGCCCACACAGACCTACTGGGGAAGGGTTGTTTGTTCAGCTTACGAGGTAGCGTTTGGTACAGAAGCAGAGGGAAAGGAAGATTAGGAGTGGGTGCTGGTGGTGCTGGTGGGTGAGTGAGAGAGAAGAAGAAAACTGTAGATGCAATGGATCTCCTTGGAGAAAAACAGACTTTTGTTACTTTATGAGACGGGCTCTATTCTGCTCCAGGTGTTAACTGCTTTAAGGAGTATCTCTCTCAGATCTACCCACCAGGGCCCTACGATCTTTGTCCAAGGCCCTGTTCCAAGTGCACGGACCAAAGGAGGCGAATCAGGAGGCAATCAGTGAAACCCTTTTCATAGGTGCCCATCCTGCCTAAGGCAAGCCCTCCCCAGAGAGGCTTGCCTGGCACCGGTATTATCACTGCTTTGGTTTTTTGTGCAGCACTTAAAAAAATACTGCTGGTCTTAGCTTGGTTCTGTGATGAGCTCTTTTGATCATTGTAATTTATTTTCTATTTTAAGCCTTTATTTTATATGTTCACTGCCTAGAAAACTTTATCTATTTATACTTATAAGGAATGAACACAATAAATAAAGTTTACAAATGGCCTTATCTAATGCCGTTAGTTCTCAGTTCTGGCACGCAAGATCATAACAAAAGGACCTCTAAGCATATAAGTACTTTACCTTACAAATACTGGTCCTACTGGTCTTCTAAACCAGTGGTTTTCAACCACCACTCTGGGGACCAGCGCTGGTCTGTGGGAGGTTTCCTGCTGGTCTGCGGGGTGGGGGGCATCCCATTCACTGCATACTTGCATGGGGGCTGGCTGTGCTCTACCGCCTCTTCCTCAGTTGCCATCCCATTTGTGTGTGTGTGTGTGTGGAGGGGAAGTACCGGTGCTGCCAGGGGGTCCAGGGTGGGGAGAGACAGCTTGGTGGGAGCTGGCTGGGAGCCCTGCCATGCTGATTTTGGTATTTTGTTCTCTTGTTGGCATTTTTTGTTGCTTGGTTTCTGGTTGTTTTGGAGCATTTTCTTTTTTCTTTTTTTTGGTATTGGGTTTGGAAACTAATACAAAGAATACTGTATTATGTGTATGGTACACTGGTCGCCAAGGTAGTTTTCCTGTTTTCACCAGGCCCCAGCTGCGAAAGGTTGAAAACTACTGTTCTAAACAACCAATGGAGAACCAGATCAATATGCATATGTCTTTGCATTCATGGATTGCTTGTTTGGCTGTAGAATTTTTTAAAAAGTCTTTTAATGATTTGCAAAGTGGTTTTCTGAAAAGTCCGCTGGGCTGTATGTCTTTGGGGACACTTTGTTCAGCTGGGCTACCATAGACATTAAGAAACATGTCCCAGATTCCTATGGGATCTTCCCATTGTTTCAAAGAGATGAAGTCTGAACTCCTGAACAGATTATGGGCTACCTAAAAATTGTATCAGAGGGGCAGGAGTGGTCCAAAGACTGCCTTTGGAGTGAGGAGGCAAAGTTTGGCATCTCAGGGTTATTGAACATTTCCTTAATAAATGCATGAATTTGCTCATGGACAGGTTGATTTGGGGGAAGATGTTTTTCTGTGGGTGCCTAAAGTACATTTTTGGATTGGTTCAGAAACTTCTAATCGAGGGGATGCATCTTCAGCACGGACACCAACAAGTCTTCTTTGGTCAGACTCTGTTTTGTTGTGCCGGATGAACCTTGCAATCCCCCTTACGACGACGTTGTTGTTGTTGTTATGCAACAATCATTTATTGCATATGTTGAACATCAAGTAGCATTACCTTGTCACACTACAAAGATTACAATAAAAGCCGCATGATAAAATCGAATAAATCTAACATCCCTGCAACCCATGAATCTTTCCATTGCATTGAGCTGAGGCTGCACTGAATATTCTTTGGGTAGCAAGGAGTAACTTAATCAGGATAGAAAGTCTGATCCCCAAACACCTGAGCTGTGCTAATATTGAGTTTTGTGAAGTGTGGGGAGAAGGACTTGGGAGCACTGTCAGAAATGGTTATGGAACCCAACATTTATATCAGATTGTGTGAACTGAAACACTTTTTAATGGATGCAGTTCACCTGTTCGGCTCCTGGTTATAAAGTGGTGAGTAGTCACTGTGGTGTAACTGAATGTACAAGCCATAGTCTCTTGGCCACGATTCTTAGGGACAAGGGATCACCCCATTCGATAAAGGTGGGGAGGGAGAAGTCAGGGCTGTGCTTTAACATAAAGCTAGTCCGAAAGATTTGTGTATGAATGCTGAAAAAGTGTCAGCAATGATGAGATCGGGGACATTTCAGGATTCATTCCTTTCCAGCCCTCGTTTTGATTGATTTGGCACCAAGAGCAAAGAAAGGAAGGAAAGGACAGAACTCCACATCTTGTAAGCAGTCCGCGTACCTGCTCATCCATTTTAGAGTTGCCGATTTGCATTTTTACACTCCCTGTCTCCTGGGCGAATTCCCAGGTTTACCGTTTCGTGAGTTACATCGAGTACTTCAGTCGGGAAGGGAGGAAAAATTTTTGCATATCAAAGGCGAGCATGCTGGAACAACAGCCCCGGATGAGATCAGAAGGAGAACTTCCAGCAGATACTTGTAGTGTTTCATCTGCAATTCATGTCACTATAAAGAGGCAGTGTGTGTTATTCAGAGTGGGGCCACTTATTTCAAAGGCTGATCTTCTTTTGCCCCCTCTTCTTGTTATTTTTTAAAATTGGCCTTTATTCAAACATGAACACAGCAGGTCTAGCCCCATGCAAATGTATCTCCTCCCCTCTCTCTCTCTCTCTCTCTCCCCCTCTCTCTCTCCCTCTCTCTCTCTCTCTCTGGCTAGACTGCTTCACTGATTGAAGGATCCAGCCATGGTTGTCAACTTTGGCTGCAAACCTTCTGGCAGAACAGAACTTGTGAACTCTTGCTCCCAAGAGATGGAGAGAGAGGGAGAGTTTCTGAGCATGGCAGAATTCTTTCTCCTGGAGGCAGGGGGGCTTCCTCCCAATAAAGTATCTCGGCTCCAGAGTCTGTCAGCAATTGGGCTCTTGTTGGGCCTATGCCGAACCGAGTCGAGTCAGGTCCCCACTGTCCATCTCCGAAGACCCCTGTCCTTGCCGCTTCTCTTGCTTGCCGTTGCTTGCTATCCTGTCCAAGGTTCTTGCACTCCTGTTTTCCCTTCTGGTTCTCAACCCTCATTCCAGACCACATCTGCCCTCTTGCATTCTTGTGGTTCGTGACCTTGCCCTGTACTGTGACTATGATTTAGGCTTGCCACGAAAGCCTGCTTTTGAACTCTCTCTTGCCAGAAATCCTTTTGCCCTGGTTCTGGTGCCTCCGTCGGTCTTGTCTTTGGCTTCCCACATCCCTGCTGTGGACCCTGACAGTGGGTTCCCAGTAGAAGTCCCTTGACTTTCCCCACCCAGACTTTATTCTCCCCCAGAAGCACTGTCTGACATACTGCACTGAACTTATTACAGATGTGAGACAACTCAAGCCATTTCTTCCCGTAGCTCGGGAGGCGAATGATCCATTCCTCTTAAGCATTGATTTTTCTGTCCTTGTATTTTTGGAATTTATGGAACTTGATGCAGGAAAGGGCAAATTCAATTTCCAGGCCCTTGAAAGACTAAAGTGGTTGGTATTTTACATCCCTTCCCCCTACTCTCCACCATTAAAAGAAAAAGAATAGAAGAAAGACGCCGGATTCGATACAGCAAAAGGAATGAGAAAATGAAAAGCCTCTGGTTGAACATGTTCTCTCTGTGAGGCATTTGACAGCTAGACAGATTTGATGTGGCTCCTTTCCTTTCTCCTTTCTCACTCTCCTTGTTGAAAAAGGGTGAAATAGATTGTTTTTGAGGAACATCCCCAGGTATCAGAAGCAGGAGCTGTGTGGGGTTCATCAATTCAGGCTTGGGGTGTGTGTGTGTGTGTGTGTGTGTGTGTGTGTGTGTGTGAGAGAGAGAGAGAGAGAGAGAGAGAGAGAGAGAGAGAGAGCGCGCGCGCGCGCGCGCACGCACAAGGGGCTTGCTGCTCCAAACCTTTCTCTCTGCCTCCCTCATGGTTCTGCCAATCCCGATCAGGAACACATTGGAATGAATTGGAACGAGAGGGCTTTAAGTCAAGGCTGGAAGGCCATCTATGAGGATACTGCAGAGGTAGACTTGGAAGAGGGATGGATGAGTTAGAAACATAGAAACAGTCAGAAGGGGTCTTCCGAGCCATCTAGTCTGACCTCCTGGGGCCTCCCGGCCCATCCAGTTGAGGTTGTCTGCAGCTCCACTTCTCAGCTGTTCAGAACAGTTCAGCAGAAAATAGGAAGTGCATCATCATGCCAATTCCCATAACAAGTGAATCGTCCAAACCAGGGCTAGGCAACCTGCCAGACAGATGTTTTGAACTTGCTGTTTTCATCAGTCCAACAAGTATGGCGAATGGATAGGAATTATGGGAGTTGCTGTTCCATGATACTAAAAGAAGGGTATTTTCATGCGGCCTCTCAGTAAGCGATGGATTTAAAGAACAGGATTAGCATGGCAGGATTTTTCATTTTGCTTTTGTGGCCTCCTCCTCTCACACTCCCAGTCTGGCTGTTGATGGCCGTGGCCT
Source organism: Varanus komodoensis (assembly GCF_004798865.1). Classification (NCBI taxonomy): domain Eukaryota; kingdom Metazoa; phylum Chordata; class Lepidosauria; order Squamata; family Varanidae; genus Varanus; species Varanus komodoensis. The sequence goes on from NW_025335909.1 coordinate 3,309,531, forward strand.
TTTCCACGCAGCTGACTTGATCAGCCAGATTGCAGGGAAGCACAGGCAGAGGCTACGCAACCCTTGGCCTGGCATGCGCGTGGCCTGTTGGCCGTGGGTTGCGCACTCCCGCAGCAGAGCAAATTGCCACCTTACACCCTCCTCCCTGTGGTCCCCGATCTTCCTTGAGTGTCGTACAATGACATCTCGTTTCAGTCACCCGTGCTGATTTCCATTAACGAATCTCACCTTGTTTTATTGTCTTCCAGGTGGCTTCCAGCACATTAGGCATGCAAACAAAATTGACCCCGCATTTCACTTCAAAGCCCAGTGAGTAGGGGAACAAGTAACATGCACTGATTGCACATAAATGACTCCAGATTGCAGCTGGAAATCCTAATTTTCTAAGCTCCATGACTTGTTTTGATCAATTAATCATGTCTCTGGCAGCCAACAAGCAACCTGAGACAGTAACGAAGGACCCTTTCTTCCCCGTCTTCCCAAGAAGGCACGTACACTCCCAAGGCACTATTCTAACCTAGCATATAAACACTGGACCATCAATTCGAAAGCTTCCTCAACCTCAGGTCTTTCCTGGGTGCATCAAATCATGTGGAGAAGTGACAGGGTGAAGCACCCATTCACTTCCCCTCATTCCAATGTGTCCATGCCCACTCCAATGTTCATGTGTCACATGGGAGATGTGAAAGACATCCTTACAGGATGGGACTCCTGACTGTGCCATAGCTCTGCCTTCTGGGCCTGGAGGCATTCCCCGAAGATGGCTTTGAGCCTGTCAGAATGCTAGCTGTCCTACTCCAGGGATGACCTTTGGGAACCCCTGTGCAGCCTCACACCTAAGGACTCAGCCTTCCTATGAAACACAGCCTCCACGAATGGTTCTTCCAAAGCCCCTGAGGTCCATCAGCAGTGCAGGTGCGTAAATAAGCAAGGGCCCATTAAAATTGTAGCTGGCTCTCAGTGGGAGCTGGCTGGCCTACTTAAGCTCTCAGTTGCTCTTAGTCCTTAGTTGGAGCTGTAGTTCCTTCCATAAAGAGCTTTCCCAGCCTAGCAGCTCCTGCATAGCGTTGCCTGTGGTGGCTTCAGTCCTTGCCTTGTTGTTGTCATGTTTTCTCTGTATAATTGTTGACTGGATGTGAGTCTTGCCTTGCCAGACAAATAGTTTCCTCCCACAAGAGCCCCCTTGAAAACTGGTGGGTCAGCTGATTCCCCTAGTCAAGACCAAAGTGTGGAGAACATCAGCTCCTTTCCACACATCCTTCTTAGGATGTAAATGTAGGACCAGTAGAACCAGTACAACTACTGCTTGGAATAAAAGCGGTTAAAGAGAACTATCTTCTAATTCAAGGAAGTTTGGGTTTTGGATGTAAGGTGAAGCACTTTGAGAGGATTGATGCTTTTTGAAGCTCAGACTTAAAGCTCTTCCCATGAATGATTGGAGCTTTGCATGATTTTCAGGATGGCTACTAAGCAAAGTAGTCTTATTGGAAATGATTCCGATAGTGCTAACTAGACCTCAGTTTGACTCTTGGAAAATGACATTTGAGAAGGGTTTAACTTTGGGTCGACTTTGCATGAACTCCCGGTGCCTGCCATTCACCTGTGCCTGCTCTACGGAGCTGAACTTTGTCCTCTTCTCTACTGATCTTCGAGATCTTGACCTGGAAAATTATGTCGTCAGTGCACAGATTCAGATATAGAGACCTAGAGCCTTGTCCTGGGTTGACCCTAATCTTCTAGAGAAGAAAATGGCGTGCTAAGCCTAGCCACTTTAAAACAGTTTGCTTCAAACTGGTTTAAAGAGAAGTGAATTTAACGCAGAGTAGCCTCACTCTGAAACCAAGCCCAGTAGCCATCTCTGTTATCTCTGCCGTGTTCTTTTAATGTTTTAGGGGAAAAAATAAGTGAAGAGGGGACACCTCAGTATCAGTCCATAATTACTCTTGAAATGGAAGCAGAATTCTTTCTGTATTGGCAAATGTGTGCTCCCCCCACTACCCCCCACTGAGAGTGAAGTGATAATGTGAGTGTTATGATTAAATTACGTTAATGTGCAAATATGTACTGATTTCATCTAAAGAGCACTTTATGGTTTCCTCTCTAAAGCTGTATAAACACCAGTAATCTGTACCACAGCGGGCCTCGTTAGTCATCGGCTGCGTTTAAATCTATCAAGCTGGGAGGTTGAACTCACTCTGACATCTTTGCTTTCAAAGTAAAGCACTTACCCTCGGGAATATTTTTTTTAAAACTCTGTTATTAACACTAAACATGAAGCAAATGCTGCGTTTCATGGAAGGAAGTCGATACGCGCTATTTTCCTCCCACTCTTGCCCCCCATCAACAGAGAGGAGCAGAAATAGCTTGTTCATCCTCGTCGTCCCCTTGCAAGCTCTCCAAAGAGGACTGTAGGGCTGACGACGGCGTGTCCTACTGTGCTTCAAAGAGGGTGGGTCCCTGCTGAGTGGTGATGATGGGGTCGGAGACATGCTCAAGGAGTTCCTTGTTGACTTACTGCACAGTCTGGACTCTCAGTGTCCAGCACTGAGGCATCTTTCCCTGGCTTGATGCTCTTCAGATGTCCGAGAGGTCAATTCCCATGGAACTCAGCCAGTAGGAGTTATGGGGATGATGGGACTTGTAGTCAAAGGCATCTGTAGGAGCCCTTTGCAGAACAGGACTGAAGATGAGCAGGAGCAAAATCTCGGATGTTCATGGAGGTACTTTGATGCACAGACAAACATTTGCAGCCAAGCACAGGTGAAAGGCAGAAAAGGATATGGACAAGTAAAATATAGTAAGAATATTGGGACCTGCCTTCTCCTGGGTCAGACCACTGGTTCATCTGGCTCACTCTTTTTCTGTGTGGACTGGCAGCAGCTCTCCAGGGTACCAGTCCAAGGTCTTCCTCAGATCCACTTGATGTGTAGGCTGGTGCCTCCAAAATCAGCAGGATGCGCTATCCACTCTGGGTTTTAGTTTGCACTTAAAGGAGCTCTCCTTCTCCTGCTGTTGCTGCTCAGGCTCCTTCTTCTTTAATTATATTTTTCTCCCACTTTTTTCTCTCGCAATGAACCCAAAACAGCGCACAAGATTCTACTCCCCTCCATTTTCATTTCACTAAAACCCTGCGAGGCTGGTTAGGCTGAGAGTTAGCCCAAAGTCAACCCGCTATCTTCCCGGCTGAGTGAGGACTTGAATCTGGAACACTTCAATCCAATCCAACACTCTAGCTGCCACACTGTCTCTTAGCCTGACTATCCTTGGTGCTGAACCGTATCCCCCAGTAAATTCAGCACTCCAGATGGCTCCTCAAAAGTTCAGACCACAGCCTAGTGTCGTCGGAAGGCTGCCTGCTCCAGCTGGAGCCACCATCTTCCATTGGAACCCATGGCACTTTGTATTCAGACCACACATTCTGCCACGGGAGGTGGCCCTTCATCCTTTGTGGGCAGAATGATGGGATCCTGACATGCATCTGGCCACTGACAATCCTGCCTGCTTGAAAATATGTCATGATCCCTGTTGAGAGTTGTCTAATGGGTCCAGTTAGTTCAGAAGCTCGTTCATCCTGTCTATCAGAGTTTGCCAGAGACAGAGCATTTGCTAATACTAAAGCATCCCTGGGGTGTTCTTGTGCTCTCCAAGGCAGGATTAGCAGTTGGGCTATTGGCTTGTATATTTGCAAATGAGACAAGCATTACAAAAGCATCTCTGGTCCTTTGCCATCCAAAGAAAATTGGGCCCCATCGTGCAGCTCCTGGACATTGGTGCTTGTGGGGAGTGGAAGGAAGCATAATGTTGCTAATTTCTGGTATTGCCAAAAAGCCACCACGATCTGATTTGTTGTAGTTTCAGTTGAGTTCAGTGATTCCCAAAAGTTCTCTGGTTTGGGTCACTGGCTGGGTCTGAGCCGGGTCATCTCTGTCCCTAGAGATGCCTTCAGAACTACATTTCTAGGGATTCCTGCATCTAGAAAATGACTGGAAAAAGCAAAGAAGGGTGGAGCTTCAGCAAGGCACCTGTTCCTGTCTGGAAAAAGGGGAAGTGAAATGGGCTGCAGGATAATGTACTGGGGGTCGTCAGGTGATCAGAGTGATATTCATCCAACTCATGAGATTCATCTGAAAATGTGAGGGGAGGCATTTGGATCCTATTATGCTTCTTTTGTATTATTTGTCTTTGGATCCGCGAGGGAAGAATTTACTTTGGCAGTGTCTGGTGTGCCTCTAGTAAGCTTCGCTGATATTATTTTTGTAGCTCACCAAAGCAGTGAAGAAAAAGCTATATAGCTGGCACTCAGCTAAATGAAGCTGCTTTCCCTTTCCCTCTCCCTCTCCTCCCTCCTGATTTGGCTCTTCGGTAATCGCTAAGCATTATAAAAAGCCTCAAAGGAACCACCATATGAAAGCAAGCAGGATTGCAATTGCAGGGGAACAAAACTTACGGATTCCTCTGCAGAATAAACTTGCTGTCAAAATCTAGTCCGGCCTTGGCAACGGTGTCTCCTTGGAGGCTCTTGTTGACTGTCATTACAGATAGACTAGAAGTACCCTAAAGAGCTTATGATGGGATGGATGGGAATGAGGGATTGATTGCTCGCTTTGTATGATGGGGGGAAACAAGAATAGCAGATGAAAAAATAAATAGGTTCCTATGACATGAATATACTGTTTTACAACCCGCTTAGGGACCAGAACAGGAGCCGTGACAATCGAGTAGCTCTGTGTAAATGCCACAGTAATAAGATGCAAAATCATTTCAGTGGGACCATTCGGTCCTCCCTAAAGTTGCACAAGGGAGTATTTGATGGTTATCAGGGGCTGGGCCAGTCCCACAAATTTTCATGTTTGTGGATGTGGTCAAGGGTTGCTTCTTTGTCTGTCTTTCTGCAGTTGCTTGATGTTCCTCAGAAAGCTTGTCTTAGACCTGGTAATGGTGCTATATCAAGATTCTTAGGAAATTTCCTCACAAACAAAGTTGGCCCCATTGTGGCTAAAAAGGACAGCCATCCCCTCCATGTACAGCCCTCTCTCCAAGAATTCCCCTCCTCCATTTGCCCTCCAGGGGGATAGGTTCCTTTTAACCCGTCTTTTTAAATTACAGGGAAGTGAAGGTTATATGATAAGGGAGAGGAAATTGTGGGCTAGGTGTGAGAACTAGTTCAGATTCTGTTTTACAGTGTCAAAAACTGCCGTGAGCTGCTGATGGCTGAACAGCAGGACCTAAATCTAATCAATGTCAAAATAAATAGCCAATAGATAGAGTTTTTTAAGAAGGTAGCAGTTCCAATTTGTACAGGTGAGGCAAAAAGATGAATCAGGAAGTTTGAAAAGCTTCTGCATATAAGGTGTATCTGTACATTCCAGGAACGTAGGGAAACCATTTGACAACCTGTGTGACCCTGAGTGGCAGAGCAGAAGTTCATTTTGCCGGGAATGTTATCCTTAGCAGCTGCTATCACTGGTCAAGTTCACAGCGGCTCTCATAGGCACTCCAAACAGGTTCTGGCTTTATGGGCCAAATACCATTGCAATTACGCAAAGATTTGGTCTCCCCAATAGCTTCTTGAGCTTAATATAGGGCCCTGAATGTGTTGGGTTCAGAAAGCACAGAAGCCAGTGAGGTATCACGAATGTTCCCTTGGCATTAAAAAACACCCCCACAACCTCTTGGATTACAGGGTTACAGATTATGGTCTCGAGGTTGCATCCCAGCGGGAAATAGGACTGTCTACAAAGAACCCTCTTAGGTGCTGATCAGAGTTCCAAACCTGAAGGCATTTCTCTGCCTACCTGTTCTTCCCAGTTCCACCTGAGTGGGTGCAGTTCCCAGCATTGGCTGAACCTTGCAATTCTTGCCTTGTCACTGCTCTCATCTCTGGCCTGAGATCAGAGAAACCTTGGCAATTCTTTCAGGATGGATGCCTCCAGAAGATGGGGCTTGAGGGATCAGCCCCTTGAAGGACCCCTCTGCAGGCCAGATGTGGAACTACAGGCTGGGTGATGGGCAGAGCTTCCACTGTCCTGTTCTACGAAAATGTCCCCTGAATGAATCTTCATTAAACTCTCACCCTCCAATTCTGGTGGCCCTGAATGAAGGAGATAGTTATATTTTGTGGGGCTGGGGAAAAAAAATGCATTTAGCCCACATGGGTCATGCAGCTATTTTCATTGGCTGCCCTGGATTGACTGCAGCTCCATCTTGAGGATGCATCAGACCTGGGTTTGGTGCAATGTCCTGTGTGAACTGGCCCAGCAAACCAGAAACGGGGGGTTGGTTGTGTCTGCCTGCCACAGCCAAGGCCTGGTCCCATCTAATGTGTGGAATGCCCCACACTCTTTCCCTGTTCTACCACTCTTGGCTTATACCGCAATTCATTTCTCGAAGATCAATAGAACAGTAGGAATGGTGACAGGAGTCACCAAGGGGGGAGAGATAAATCCCACACCCATCTGCTTTAATAGAACTATTTAGAGCGTTATCTTGGGGAAAACAGAATGTTGAAAGAGTGATGATGTAATTGGAAAGGAGACAAATTAAGATATGTTTCCCTAGTGAGGTTTTTTTTCAAATAGCTGTGAGGTGCACATTTAATACTACCGTGGAGTCCCCAGCCTGTGCAGACAGTCTTGTCACTTTGAGTTAAGTTGGAATCTTTAATGTTGCTATTCAGAAATACAGAACTTATCCTTTTTATTGCTGGGAGGCAGTGGGATAGGGGAGCAAGAGAGACTAAATCTGGGGTGGCAACACTTCTGAAGGCTCCTGGGGACTGCATGCCAGTGGTGGCTGGAACCAGATCCAAAAATAGGCACTGCTAATTCAACCCTTTGGAGTAGGAATAAAATGCAATGAGCAGTTGACTGTTGGGGGAAAGGGAAAGGGGTGTGGCCATCTAGGGAGCCCCAGAGGGATGGATTAGGCAGCTGATGAAGTTCCTGTGCCTCTGAGTTAATTGCATGCAGAAGTGGGAGATGAAGGATGGGCACTGCCAAGAGCGCCGAGGCTTCCCTGCTGCTCCCTCCCACGTCTGCTGTCCCGCTCCTTGCCTGCCTTCTCCCTCTGACCCAGCGGAATTGAGCAAGCAAGCAATGCAGGCAAGAAGGGACAGAATCTGACCCATTTGCCTTTTTGTGCCAGCTTAGCAAGCTTTGCACTTTCAGGTGGGAAGGGCCTAGCAGGCTGCTGTGCAGGATTGCAGCCTTAGAGGCCAAACAGCACACGGACTGGATGGTGACCCAGGAACGTATGGGGGCTCCTTCTGTGGTTTGCGGGTAGTCAGGCTTCTTACCTTCCATCCCCTAATCATGAATCATCATCATTTTCATCATCCCTTTATTTATTTATATATTGCTGTATATAGATTGATAAACTATGGCTGGCTAGCTGGGAGGTGTACAATACAATAATAAAAAGCAATCACAAAACCAGATAAAATACGTATAATAATACAATTACAGCAACTACATAGATCATAGACGTAAAGTTACTCAGGTACAGAAGTAATAAAACTATTGTTGAAATTTCCAAAAATATATATAATTAATTCAAAATTGTTTGAACTTTAGAATATCTGGAAAATAGGAATGTCTTTGCCTGGCGCTGGAACAATAATTACGAGAGTTTCATTCCACAGATGGGGTGCAACCACCAAAAAGGCCCTTCTTTTATTTGTCACCTCTTTGGGGGATGGCTCTTTGAGAAGAACCTCTGAACTTAGGGCATATTGTTCTTATGCTTATTACATCTCTACCTCATCTTTTTTCCTCTTGCAAGAAACCCAAAGCAGGATACCAGGTGCTCCTCCTCTCCTTTTTATTCTCCCCACAACAACCTGTGAGGTTATTTAGGCTGAAAGTCCGTGACTGGCTCAGCGACGCTCAGGGAGATTCTTGGCTGAGTGGGGACTAGAACCTGGATCTGCCAGGCTCTAGTCCCACACTCTTAACCACTGCACGGCACTGGCTCTTCTGTGGTGCCAGATTTCTGGTGGGAGGGGATCATTCATTTGCAGATGTGCAGTACTGCTGATGTGATCTAGTGCAAGGGTAGATTTGTTCAACCCCCTCCAAAAGGAAACAGCAACAAAACCTGCTCTGCACATCTGCAGCATCTGCATGACTCCAGAAAAAATGAAACGAAAACAGAATCAGCAGAGGAATTCTTTCTCATTGCTCCAACATCCCTTGTTTGAAGTCATCCACAACGTATTGTAAAATAGGGTTGTGTGTGTGGTGGTGGGGGGCATATTTGTGGCAGAAGACCCATCACAGAATGGTGATGCAAACCTTGGTTGGAGCACTGGGTGCTACAAGCGCAAGGCTAACATTCTGCCTGTGAAACGTGCCAACAAGGTGCGGGCACTGATGTCAACAGGAGCAAATGAGCTGAGCTTCTTTTGCCTTCCCTGGCTGGGAGGGGTCCCGTGTTCTTTCACAGGGGGTATCTTCTCCATGGCTAAACAAAGAATGGGGTTAATCAGATCTCCTTTAGCTTGCCCTTTGTGTAATTAAAGCCACAACAAATGGCACCGTTGACGTTTTGCATCTAATTGTGTTTAATGAAACATTAAGGACAATTAAAGGCATTACTGTGGCGGCTCTTCTTATACCCTCCAGGGTTATTATGGGCCTGACAAAGTGCTCTTGTAGGCTTGCTTGGCAGGGGTTTGTTAATTGCATTAGGAGCCGAGCACTGTCTTGTGCTGGATACTTAAGTGTCTCTCTTGTCATCACCAGAATCCGCAGCAAAGTCGATGAGCAAGATAACAGGTTAACTTTCTGTAAGATCGTTATCATGCCATGAAGACTAACTGGGGTTAACCTATTTAGCTCATCAAACTGATCATTGACTCCAGGGATGGGGAACATGTGGTCTTCTAGATGATATTCGATTGCAACTTCCATGGTCTCTCACCACCAACTATACTGACTAGGGCAGATGGGAGTTGTGGTCCAACACCATCTGGAGGGCCACAACTTGACCATCATTGATATACGTCCTAGGGAATGTTTGATGCTATGTAATCCTTGGGCTGTCCAAGGGCTTGATTCATCCCTTGCAAAACAACCTCCTGAAATTTGTGATGCTACAAGTATTTGTGGGTGGTGGCAGTTTGCTGCTTATTCCTGGGAGTGAGGGGAGACAGATGCATATCTCATCTGAGAAATTTGGGCCCACTTAGTTCCTAGTGGTGTATGAAAGAAACCATGCACTGGAAGCGGAAGACTAGAAGAAGTAGGGGTCAAATCCAGTCTTTCCTTCAGTGTCATATACGTTACATTAAGCAATCTTAGTATAGCTGGCACCAGGAAAGCTTCAATGAAGAAACCATTCCACGATTTGGGGGCAACCACAAAGAAAGCCCTTCACCAACTGAGCTTCAGCAAACCTGGCTGCTTCACTGCTCACTCCCAACTCCAGATCATGTATGAATAGGTTGAAAAGCACTGATACTAATACAGAAGCATGTGGGACCCCCTGGTTTAATTCATCTTTTGTGGGAGTTTACTATTTATTCCCACTTTTTGCTTTCTATTGTTTAACCAGTTATTGATCCATAAAAGGACTTCTCCTCTTCTTCTGTGGCTGTTAAGGTGAGGGGCATTGTCAAAGGGTTAGGGTTAGTACATAGAGGGACAAGCTCTGCTGAAATGAATCATGGCTTCCAAAAAAGTTAGTCCTGTCTGACTAACCTTTTAAAGTTCTTTGAGAATGTCAGTAAACGTTTGACTACTGGAACACCTGATCCATGTGTTTGGAGAAATGGAAGGCCTCTACCAATAACCAACAACCTCAATGCTCTTTATTCCATTTGCAGAAGAGACTGCGATGCAGTCAAGGGTCCCACTGAAGGGACTGCAGGGAGATCATTTGTGTGGACGACTCCTCCCACTAGCCACAGTTCCCATTTTCTCCTAGAAGGGTGCTCAACCCTCCAGGCCAGATTTGGATTGGGGCATAAGAACTGTAGGGTTGGAGGAGTAATTGCCAAAAATCACCTATATCTTTGGGAGCATCCCTTGGGAAAGTTCCATTACCCTTCATCCTGCAATCGAGACCTATCTGCCGGAACACCCCCAACAGCAGCAGAGTTGCCGTGTAGCATTTTGAGGCAAGGGGCATAGGATGCACTATAATCTAAAGTGGTGGTTCTCAACCTGTGGTCCGCGGACCCCTGGGGGACCACAATGTCATCACAGGGGGTCTGTGGAGGCCCGAAGAAATGTTATGGCTCTTTGCAGTTAAATCTGCATGAATGAGTGAACAGATGAAAGCAAGAGGAGATGGGAAATAGAACAAAATCTTAATTTTCCATCCTTGTTTTGTAAAACTGGGCTTTTAAAAGCTATTGATTCAATTAAAAACAATCAGTGGTATAAATCATCTATGAGAGTAGCCATCTGGTGGCAGATGGTTGTATTGGGTATTTCTGCACACGCTGAGAACGTGCAAGCGGACGACTCTGAGCGGCAGAGAGAAAGCACGTGACATTTCTTGCTTTGCACAGATAGTGCTTTAAATCTTGAGACAAGCCTTGGTGATCTGCAGCCCTTTAAATAAAAGGGGGTCCATGGTGAAGGAAAGATTGAGAACCACTGATCTACGTAAAGAGTTCTCCAGATAAAACCGTTCAATCCAGATCTTGCAATCACCTCACCGCATTAGTGCAAACACTTGCAGGTGTGTTTGCACACGATGCCATACATGTGTTGCTCCAGGTATGTTTTTGCCACTTTCATCAAGCATGGGAGGAATTCACACAGCCCCCCTTTCACCATGCAGCCACCTGAGAGAGGCCCGCAGCATGGAAGACCCAATGCAAGGTTGAGCCAGGCTGAGAGCCCACCTTCCCATCATCCAGCTGCACCCAACAGTGGGCTAAACCAATCAGGTGCAGCAGAACTTTTGCCATGGGTCAGCTTCCTCCTAGTCCTCCCTCTGCCATTTCCCTCTTCACTCCCTTCCTGGGAGTTTCTGAGCTCAGTTGGAAGGGAGATAATTGGCTGTGTTTTGTGATTGCCGCAGTAAGGGAGGATGCCCTCTCAGCAACAGAGCATTTTCTCTCCCACTTTCAAAAGCCTATGAAGCCAAGTCATAAAAATCGCTCGACAGGGTTAGCTCTGGCGGGCCTAGCAAGGCAGCCAATGTAGCTTCTTTAACGGCCCTTGTTTCGTCAAAATTAAATCACACTGGCTCAACAATTACGCTTCCCTGCAGCAGGGCAACTGGCTCAGTGGATGGCTTTTCCCTTCCCCAGATGGATGGCAACAAAGCCCCGGGCCTTGATTGCAGTGTGAAGTGTAATAAACCAGGGTTAAGAAACCACTAAATACTGCACTAATTGGTTTCAGCATTTAGGTGAGAGAAGGACGGCTAGAGTGGCGGAGCTGAGCTGCACTTCGATCAGGGCTGGTGTCAAGAGCAGGCCACCCCCAGCTCTTCCTTTTCACCACGGCCACCTGCTTGCTTAGCCACTTGCTTCTGTGGTCTGGACAACTTGGTGGTGCAAAGAAGAAGCTGCTCACTCAGTGGCTATCCAGCACGCAAGTGGTCTTCACGAGGAGGAGGATAAAGTGCAAGAGCACCTGGTGACTGTGGTGGGGAGAAGGCAGCCTTGTGGAGGGCGGGGGCCATTAAGGGGTCTCATGCAAGAGCCCTCAAAGACCTGGAGGCTGCACTGAATCCAACGAAAGCTTAACTGCGATTGAGCCTCACTTCCGTCAATGGGACTTGAGTGGACATCCATAGGATTATCTGGCTAGTCTGTGCCTGGACTGTTCACTTCAGGTGACAGGTATGAGGTAATATACTTACATTTTTTTATGCCCCTAAATTCCCTCCACTCTGAAGCCCCAACTAGCCAGAGAAGGAATGGAAGTCTCCTCCTACCTTCACAGCAGGTTTGGGGGTCTTTCCAGCAGCCATGTCCGTGTCACACCTGTGCATTCTTCCACTCCTTTTCTCCCTCAGATGACCCTCAACATTCTGCAGCCACGGAGCATGCTCAGTCCTCATTAAACTGTTTGGGAAAAGGTGTTGGCCCCTCAAATTTTGTTGCTGTACTTTTGCAAGGCACAGGGGTCCTCCAGGTATGCCAAGCACCCACTCTTGTTTTGCATTGGCCCCATTTTTACTACACCGTTAGCAGTATCGACTTCTAAGATCACAGTTGCAAGGATGGGTGGATGGGCAGAGGCAGAGACAGAAAGCATCTTTTTATATTCCCAAGCACAGAGATGCCCTATTCTCTGATTTGTAGCAGCTCTTCAGAATATAAGGCAAGGAGGTCCTTCCTGTCACTTGCTCCCTGTTCTGTTTTATACTAGAGCTCATAGGCTGCCCAAAGGCATTTGATTGGCCAGTATAGAAAACATAGCATGCTAGACTAGAGATACCTTTTCTGTATCAAGCAGGGCTCTTATGCTCTTACCGATGTCCAGGATTGAAACTTGTCCCTTTTTGATAGGAAGTATATCTTCTACCCCTCAACTATGAGCAGTTCCCGTGTCCCCCAGATTTCACTGGGCAACGTCTCCACGTACCTTGAACACCCACTTGCCAGTGGAAGAGCCTCTGATACGCCTGAAACCTCAGCAACTCTAGTTTCAGTTTCTGGGGGAAAACACTGCTAAGATTTATATTACTCATGGACCAAATTATGGGGACGTCAAAGTCATGAGATCTCCCATCTTTAGGATTTTTGGAAGGTAGCAGAGGAAACCATAGAGAAGCCGCTGCTCTCATTTCAGCCTTGAGATCCAGGCAGGTAATTTCAAGGTGGTTCTTTCCCTCATCTGCAACTATCTCCTCTCAGCAGGAGGACACACAAGTGGTCCTCTACCCTGAGGCACCCATCAGACCTGAGTCTTCAAAAAGCCATGGGAGATGCAGTCATGAGTGGCTCGCCTAATCTCTGCCAGAGTTCACCACACACCACACTGTGCTGGACTTAGCAGGACAATCCAAGGAATTTCTCCACTGTTCTCAGAGATGTCCGCAGGGTGGCAATATCACCTGTGTCCAAAAGATATCAAGGCGTTTTCTCCCAGATTTATCTGGTGATGAATGTAGACATTTCAACTGGCAGTATTTTCCTAAGAGTTGAAAAATTAGACAGAAGACCTCCGGAGACGTGATTTGCTCATTTATCATCCTTTTCTCTCCCCACCATCTCCAGGGAAAGTCATCTAATAGCAACATCCTTTACCAAGATTTAAACAACAGTCATTCTGTCAAAGATGGAGAAGGTTGACTGGTTATCATTAAAAATGCTGCTTTTTAATCCAATAAAGGCCTCCGGCATGCTCACAAGGCACCTGCGGGCAGAGAGAACGAGCGAGGGACGCCGAGTTGCAAGAGGGAGCCAGCCCTGGGCTCCCATGGCCCTGTGCCTTTCGGGTGATCCCCAGAGTCAACATGGTTAGACAGAGAGCTGGTCCACTCTTGTGATTGTCACCACTGCGCTTGAGTAGATCAGTCATCCATTACCGACTGGGGCACGGCAACTGTGCGCACGGCCCTTCGTAATGGAGAGATCCGTCTTGGGTCTCTTAGAGCTGCCTGCTCCATTTAGAAATTTCCAAACCACTTCTGGCAAATATCACTCTTCTTGCCATCCTGCTTGCGTGGCTGACTAATGGATTCTGGAATTAACGCGGAGGCCTCCAATAACAGCCAGTGCTGGTGAAGGGGAGAATTCCCCATGATCAGAACTCTTTATGAGCTTTGATTAACTGAGACTGAACGGTGCAGCTCACTGTAAATCCTGTTGGAAGTTCCAGCCATGCAAATGGTGGTTCTGAGCAGTGGATGTGGGGCTGGAGAGCTTTGCTGGCTCACCTGCCCACTAAGGAGTCTCAGCCAGTGCATGCATTTGCTAGTCCCCAGGCGTGTCTGGATCCTGCCACTGGCTGCCATTCCATTCCTTCTCTTTCTGATGTTCTGGGTTGAGTGCCAACAGCTCTGTGCATGGCATTTCCTCAGGGAAACGATGAGGTTTGCAGAAGTATAAAAATATGTAGAGGGGAAGCACAGCAGGTTGATGAGGCAGGTGAAAAGGTAACCCAGCCCCGGCCTTCTACACCATCTTCATCACCATCTCTATACTGCTCCACTGTGGAAGCTGTCTGTGTGGTTTACAACAGTTCATAAAACAGGTTGCAGCTATGATTACAAATTAGCCAGTTGCAATGGTGATGGAAGGGATTTTGGTGAGCTTCAAGGGACCTCTCAACATACCTCGGTAGTGTTGAGAGGTCCACACTGACAGCATTCTTGGGTGAGCTGTGTTTGAGAGCTCCTGCAAGCTGCTGCTTTGGGTTTCACATTCTTTGAGAAAAGTTTTGATCTTCTCCATGATCTTCCATCATGATCTCCTTAGATCATTGCCCCAGCCTGGTTCCCTCCAGAGATGTTGAGCTGGAATCTGAAGTTCTGAAACACACCACACTTCTGGGCCCGAAACATCAAGCCCTACATGGCTCAGGGCCACAATGTTGATAGAATATATCTTCCAACTGCAGTCTACCCAGCCACTGAAGTTAACATCCAGTTCCTGTAACTGCCTGTATGGAAGCTTAGCTGGTGGCAATGCGAAGAAGGGCTTTCTTTGTGGTAGCCCCCAATTTTTGCCATGATTTCCCCACTGAGGCTTGCCTGGCACCAGCTTCACTGTCCTTTCAGCACCAAGCTAAGGTTGCCTTCTATGTGGAAGCATTTATCAGCTCTACCAGCCCTTGTGGGTGGCGGAGATGGGTCTCATGTTCTATCAGGCTGAGTTGCATGAGCCTGCTCTAGCTGTTGAAGCTATCAAATTCAGATTTAAAATTTTGGTGAATTTACCAACTTGGGCAGAACAATTCCACATGTGTCTACTGGGAAGCATCCCAAGAATGTGCTCCCAAGCAGGTTGTGTGCTGCCTTCAGGAAATCTTGGGCTACAACCTCTATCATCCTCAGCCAGCATTTGATGGAGACAGAAGCTCAACACCTCTGGAGGGAACCAGGCCGGGGCAATGATCTAAGGAGATCACGATGGAAGATCATGGAGAAGATCAAAACTTTTCTCAGAGAATGTGAAACCCAAAGAAGCAGCTTGCAGGAGCACTCAAACAGCAGCCCTTCACATAATTGGATCATCCTGATGTTTCTGGGATTTTTAAAAGGCCAGGGAACCACCATGGTTCCTCCTCAAAATGGAAGGTCCTGGCAACCAGAGGATCCATGAAAGAAAGAGCAAGAGAAGATCCTTGGTTCACCCAGCCTAGCCTTGTGCAGGCTGATTGGCAGTGGCCTTCCAGAGCTCCAGGCAAGATCGCAGCCCTACCTGGAGATGGCACGAAATGTTCTTGGCAGCTTTTGCATGTGCTGTGCCCGCTCTTCCAGTGCACTCTACCCTTTGGGGAGGGAGCTGTGGGGCCTGGAAAAACCCATGCCCTGCATATAGGGCTGGAAAAACCCTTGCCTGAGAGACATTGCTGCTCATCAGACCTTATATCCAGACAGCCTTATACTGTCTTGGTGTAAGACTGCCTGCTATCTTCCGAGGTATATAAATAGATTCTCTCTGTGTGTGAAGAAATATGCCTCAAATCTTAGGAATGAGGATTTCTAGCCACCTCTTCATGATGCTTTGAGGCTTCTGGCAGGCCCTTTATACTAAAAAGGTATGAAGGGTTGGCCGTGGTGCTTACAAAAGCAACACAAAGGCTTCCTTTCTGTCTGTCTTGGCAAAGTCCAAATCCTCTTTTGATCAATGGGCGAGTTCAAAAGGTCTGTGTGGTTGGAGAAGAGAAAGGAAAGAAAAGACGAAACTAAGCTACTGTGTTAGGTTAGAAGAAGGAAAGGTTGGGGAGGGGGTGTGTGAATCCTTTTGAGGCAAAATGGTCTGTTTCCTGTAGGGAAGCCAGAAATAATGAAGCAATAACATTTAGGGCGCCATCCAATGTGGCTGCCTGTAACTCTCTGAACCAGAGGATTACAGGCATCCAGTGGAGGGTGAGAAGACCACAGAGGCAAGGATTGCCTCCACGCTTCCCTCTCTGTCCAAAACATTCAGACAGCTAATTTTGGCTCTGACTTCCAAGCCTCAGTGGTGTGACAAGAAACATGCCAACCACAAGGGCAGAGCAGGGCACTCTGAATTGGAGCCCGAGGTTGAACCTGGTGCTCTGAATTTCCTACAGCTCTCTAAACATTCCAGTTGATGGAAAGATGAACCATTTATTGGATTAGATTTCCTCTGTTATATTTGGTCCCTCCTCATACATGGTTGTTTTTGTTTCTGCTTCTGGCAGTTGCATTTCAGAGGTCACTCCCTGCTTTCCACCATTTTATTTCCCCAGAATACCCTGTGTGCTTGGGAGAAATGGCACTCTAACAGCTGGGTGTCATTTTGTTTTGCTTAGAACGCCCCATAACAATGCATTCCTTGAGGAGGGTCACCATGTGTCCTCTCTTGATAGTCCTCTTGTTGGAGGGCTGCCTGCTGCAAAGGTTGCTTAAATATAAAGAATTGTAAGGAAGGAGGGGAATGCAGGAGCTGAGAAGTTGTCTATCAAAGGTTAGCACCAAGACGATTGTTCAGTACGGAGTATACGATGGGGTATGGGGTATATGGATTGCATTTCTATTGGAAGTATAGCAATTATTTCCAGATTTGCCGCTATGCACAGAAGTCAATGCATGCAACTGCACTGTGGCTCAGCTGTCCTATGTCTGGGGTGTTCTGGCACCTGAAAAGGCCGGGAGGCAAATGACAAAGCCAGTCCCATTTCCCATAGGTTTGCATCCTGAAGTCACAAATATTTATGAAGAAGCCCGCCCTCTCACCAGAGTCCATTAGAGCACAATCCTATCCTCCCACCTCCAACAGCATATGGAGGGCAATGCTAATTCTTTGGATCTCCAGATCTCCACACTCAGATCTGTTTCCCCACCTCATGGCTGGTGCTGGAAGAATGGCACCAGCTCCCTCTCCATGGTCATAATCACAACCTTGGAGAAGGGGTTTAGGGGTGTCCAGGGAGAGGTGGCGACAGGAGGAGATCAGTGCCACCAAGGCCTGACCTATCCTGGTGGCACCTTGGCCTCTGCCTCTTCCCTTCTGAAACATGGCAGCTCAGAGACCAAGTATCACCATCTAGGGGCTTTAGGAAGCCTGTAATTATCTGGGTTTAGAGGGTTCTGGGCCTCACTACTGCATCCTGAAATGGTGAGAGATGCATATGCAGACCAAGGAAAGGGAGTGGTGGCCAATGCTGACGTTTTGCAAATCTTTGTCATCACACTTTCCTTGTTTTCGTCTTCCTGTTTGCCCAGCTTACTCGGAGAAGCTCCACTTGAGATCACTAATGCTCTTTCTGCAGGATCTTTCCGAGAACATTGGCCTGACAGGTTAAACAGAAAATAATCTTGCATGATGATAATCTCTTTTCTAGTAGCCCCCCTCTTATTTGTTTCTCCTGGCCTTGCAAATACTTTTGTTATCTCAGCTTTGATTTTTTTTATCCTTCTCCCTCCTGTATGGCTTTGATTCCCCCGCCTTTCTCTTTTATCAGTTGCTTGTAAATCTTTCCCATGGTAGAGATTAGAGCAGGAATGAGTGATAGATGCTGTCAGTAACAGGAGCTAATTTTACCCCTGATAACAGCGCTGTGATTTATACAGGCTTCATGCTGCTGATACAGATGTACATCTGGAGCCCCTTCTTCCTGCCTTGTGTACAGGCTGGAGATGCATCTCTTCAGAGAAAATGGGATTTTTGTTATTGATGGAGGTGGGAACTAATGAGCATTAAACTGCTGCTTGGGAAACAATATTTTGTTTCACGGCTCCCCGTTTTCCCAGTTCCTGTGGCAGCTTCGCACAGGGTCAGTTCCCTTCTGAGAAGACGATGCCGGAGACTTATTGGTGCTCTTCTAATAACTGTTTATTTACAAGTACACAATCGGAGCAGGCAAATCCATGGAGAGACAGTGCTAGGCTTCAAAACCACACTGGTTCTCTCTGCAACGGTAGCGCATCTTGGAGACCCCAACCCAAAAGCTCCTGTTTGCTAATCAGCTTTAAAATTCAGGTGACTTCTGCTGTCACTGAGCACAGTCACAGCTGCCAAACTGCTCCCTACTTGGGAGTTGACAGCCTCCATCCAAACAGGAGGGTGTGGTCAGCCATTAATGGCCACCAACCTTCAGAATCCATGAATGCTTCCTGGTGCCCAACACTCAAAGTGGTGGCGTTCGTGCATTCAGAAGATCTGCCCTCCAAAACCATTTCATTCTTCTTTTCACCTTTCAACCAAAAAGTTCAAGACGTATACATACTTCTCATTTTATCTTGACAACCTCCTGGTGAACAACTTTGGACTGAGGGATGATGAACTATGATCACTGTCAACAATGCATTGTCACTGAACGCTAATTCAAGCAGTCTCTTCTAACACTAAGTGTTTGTTAAGGAATCAGAGGGGGTGATTCGAGACATCATAAACACAAATGCAAGCACCGACAAGCCTTCATATACTTGGAACATCCCAACACAGTTTATGCTCAGTCTTTTCTGTAGCTTAGCCTGTCCTACAGGCCCAAAGTTGTAAGGAAATTTTTCATCATTTGACACCATAGAAATTCCCCAGGGCTTGTGGAGATCCAGGTAATCCTTAAAGTGGAACCAGGACAGTCAGAGGACTACATGGTTGCTTTTTGATTTCTAAATTGTGCACCAACTCTGCACAGACACTGTGCAGTAATGTCCAGTTCCTTCCATCTATTCACGTGTCTTCCTCCTATCCGTGTCAGCAAAATGGACCTTGAGAGAACCCTGATAAATTAACAAAACTAAAACCTGGACTTGGCTAAATGCACAATTCTATCCAGGCTTTTTGTGTAGGGTATGCCTAATGCGGATACTAAAGATGAAACTCAAATACTTTGGCCACCTAATGAGAAGGAAGGACAGACTTGAGAAGACCCTGATGCTGGGAATGATTGACGGCAAAAGGAGAAGGGGGTGGCAGAAGTTGAGGGGGCTGGATGGGGTCACTGGGGCAGTGGGTGTGGGCTTGGGTGGACTCCGAGGGATGGTGGAAGACAGGAGAGCCCGGAGGAATGTTGTCATGAGGGCTCAAGCATGACTTTGCAACTAAATGACGACAACAACAATGTCTAATGCACATGTAGCCCCATGTACTGAAAAGCACAGTTAGAAGACAAACTGGATGCATCTGATGGTTGTATGGAGATTCTTTTTAGGTAGTGGTTTATCCATTTGCTGAAATAGAAGACCTCCCAAAATCACTCTTGGCACACTCATTCATATATGGCTTTTGAGCAGATAATAGAATGCAGCTTTGTTTTCAAGCACCCACCTTGTTATCATCAGCGAAAGCTACTGCATGAAAGGAGCTGCTGGCCAAGGAGAAAGTGAGTCAGGAAACATTTCTCTCCCTCTTTCATCAGACTAGAATCCAACAGGTTCATCTCATGAAGCTGTTGATGGGAGACTCAGGACAGAGAAAGAGGAAGGACTTCTTCCCTCAGTGCATGCTTAAATTAGGAAATCCGCTACCCTAAAATGTCATGATGGCCGCCCGTCTTGGAGGGCTTGAAAAGGAGGTTGGCCACCTTTATGGAGAAGACTGTATGTGGCTGCTAGTCCTTGTGGCTCTGTGCAATATTGCATGCTGGTTTCAGGGAACGCGAGTTAGATGGTGCTTTGATTGTGTTCTGATAAAGGGCAGAGCACAGCCAGCCGTTGGGGAAGTTAGTCATTTCTGTGAGTGCCTGTGCCAGCCAAACCCTGAGGGGCTTATTTGCATGGCTGATGGAGAGGCAGTGGTGGCGGAGAGATAGCAGGAAGGAAGCAGCTAAAAGCTGAGCAAATGACTGGAGCTCTTAGTCAGGCTGGAAGTCAGGAAATGGAACAGAGAGAAGCCTACAGAATCAGAGAGAAAAATGGGGAATGGAGTGGGAGCAGGGGAGAGAGGGAAGGCTCTTCTCTCGTTGCCTCTGGAAATTGCTCCTTTTCTCGTCTGCCTTGCATTTTCGTGTTCATCGCACTCCTTGCGTGGACAAGAGGTTTCTCCTCTGTCATTTACCGCATGGCTGCCCTTGGCTTGTGGGCTGGACTTCTCTCCACTTCCCCCAATATTTCTTTCTGGACACCCACTATCAGGGATCGAATGAGTCGAGAGAAGGCCCCAGGCTGCCGCACTATCCACTTTGGAGCCACCGGCACGGTGGGGAACCCAGCCCCAGCAGCGCTTCAGGCATGGCGGGGCTTACTCTTCCTGGGAACTGTTATTCATCAGTGAGCAGAGGGAGGGTAATTGTGCAGAGATGTGGCACAGCTGTTCCAGCCCTCTTTCATTACGGGCTCTGCACAGCTGACTTCCTCTGATGGCTGACGATTTTCTCAATTACGGCCAAGGAAAAGCGTGCAGTGGAGAAGATGCAGATGCCCATCACGTGGGCAAAGGCTTCGATCCACTTCTGGGGATCTGCATATACCATGTCCTGGGGGAGTGGTGGGAGTGATGTCAAGTGCGGCCCACTCCTCCAGGAAGTGGCCGCTTGCCAATGTAACAGCTATTTGTGCATTCGTGACACTTCGACTCCACATTTCTAATATACTTTTGTTCCACCTAAGAGAGCAAGGTGTCTAAGTGATCACACAGCATAAAAATAGAAAAGCAAGGTAATAATGGTGATAATACTAATAAGGAATTAGCCAAGTCATCAAAACATTTTAAAATATTACGTGTTTTCTAAGATCAAACTTCTGAAAGTGGAGTTAAATGATTTGGCAGTTAAAGTCTAAGGTCTAAAAGCCTAAAAAGTCTATAGTTACCTGTATCCTTGGGCTGGAAGGATCCAGTGAAGATTTCTCAGATCTATCTTTGAGGTAAAGAGAAACAGGAGAGAGATTGGCGAAAAGGGGCATTCTCACCATCTGAGCTTTTATATGCTGGCTCTGACCAGAGCAACGTGGGTATCAGAAGAACTTAAGAACCACCCAGATGGAGGGTTCATCAGGTCCAGCATTTTGTTCACCCAGTGGCCGCCAGCCCCCTGCAAGCAGTGCCCTGCCGCACATGTTTCCCAGCCAATGGTGTTCATAGACATCCTGTCTCTGAAATTGGAAGTAGCTGAGATTCGTCGAAAGGCAGCTCTGAAGTCTGATGGCACCCGGGGCTTGGATCCATACTTCCTGATCTTGGTAAGACTAAAATCAGTCATCAGTAAATGAAACCCCATTGATTTGAGTGGTTCTGCTCCATGATTAAATTTCCATCTAATGACATGCACACACTGATTCGCCTGATAGTTCCTTTGGAAGAACTGCAAAAGGTCTATAGCCCAAGATCTAGTCGCTTTTTTCAAACCTCAAGGCTTTTTCAATCCTCCAGTTCTGGTCCTTTCTGTCCGTTCTAGTTTTCTCTTTGTGGCTCAGCCTAAAGCTCAAGGATGGAGCTGGGAGAGGGGGTATTGTTGGGTACCTTGCCCCCCCCAAGGGTACACCGAGCCCCCTCTCTGATACTTTAGCCTTCCAGAAAGGAGAAAGCAAAGTGCCGGCAACACTCTTTTTTGTGTGAGATCAGCAAATCCCTAGGCTTTTACTTATGGGCATGTATGGAAAAGTAAGCGGCTACGATTCTAGCCAGGGTGTCCCACTTCACAGCATTCCAGCCAATGAGAGCAGAGGCTCAGGCGTCTCTGATGAGGTGCTTCTGTAAAAGGACAATACTTTTTTATTGATTGAGCATAAGATTAAAGCACTTAAACTCAGCCACGCACAGCCTGGTGCCTTCCAGACATGCTGAACTGCATTTCCCACGATATCTTAGCTTCACCATGTGTGAGGAGTCCAGTTTGCTGGTGGGAATCTGTCAGAGCTTCCCAGCTCAGCTCCCTGGACTCTGGCCCATTCTCTCACTCTCTGCCCTAAGTCTGACTCACACTGAGAATTTGCCTGACTGTCTGGCAGAAAGCAAGTCTGAATGTTGCATATTATATTACAGATGTGCAGGTATAAGTAGCGAGGACAGCTAGCACACCACCCCCTGCTGTGCAAGCTGAGTTCTGCTTCACACACGTGACCTGAGGGCTTTGGATACTTCTCGGGGGAATGCTTTAGCACCACGAAGGGCCTTCTCACGTTCTTGAGTGTCTGCAAACTGATCTCAGCTTGGCTTGCTTCCTAGGCCAGGCCTGAGTGCACGGAACACATCTGGTGAGTGAGAGGGACTCAGGACGGAGCTTCCCAGGACTATCTGAGCAGCCTATGCATATTTGTGCATGCTAGAAACTTATTAAATATAGCAACTTATTAAAAATAGCCATGAAAAGGTTGTGCCCAGAAATATGTGTTGACAGGAGGTGAAATCTATACATGGCCAAAGTTTTTTATTTTAGTTTTTTTTACTTTTCTTGCCAGTAGTAAAATACTATTGTATACATTTCCCATCTGAAATGAAACTTCATTTTGATCTTAAAGCTGGCAGGATCCCAAGCTAATTAGATCCGAGAGCCTGTTTTTACTTCTGTTCTCTAACGTAGACAACACGCGTTAATGGGAAGACAAATCCCTAGCTACTCCTTGACTTCCATTAGGTTCAATTTGCCAGGCAATCTCGCCTTGGAAAGTAATTAAATAGACCCCAGTTCTTTTAATTACCATTTGCCCCTGGGTAGATGTTCATGTATAAAGGTGACGCAAAGGGCGGAGAGATATTCGTTGGAGGCACGTGGAGGCACTTTGGCTCCTGCGCCCGGAGAGAGGCTGAGAGCAGAAACCTGGGGGCTCAGGGTTATAAATCATGGTGGAACCTGCCCAAAGAGGTAAGATCATGGGCATGGTGAACGAAGCAAGGCTGGCTGAGCTTGAGATGGGTGCATAACTCACAGCAAGACTCGGAGCTGGGGTTTATCTTTACTTACCAGAGATTTATGGGCAAGAATAACCCTAGAATCACCAGCAGCTCCAGAAACTAGGGAAGCAGCAAAAACACCTAAGGTAGGTATCTGGTGACTCTCTTGATGTCGTTGAATCACTGTACCCATCATCTTCATCACTGGTTATGCCATTTCGGGCTGGTGGAATTGTGGTCCCACAACATCTGGAGGGCCACAGGCTGACCATCCCTGTCCTAAGAAATGGCCTATCAGAAACCGTGAGATTTGTTCATTGCCCCTCTGTGTGGCAGCCTTTGGAATTGAGGGGCAGCTTCCCAGTGAGGCCATTGGATCCTTCTGGGCAGGAAAGAATATAAGAAGGCTTCCTCTTGAAGCTGGCTCTTGAGTTCTTCTCACACTCTGCCTTTGGGGATTCTCTCTTGCTTCTTGATCATGTCATGTGGTTTTTCATCCTATTCTTGCTTCTCTGTCTGGGCTCCTGACTCACTTCAGGCCTGCTCTATTCCCTAGTGAAGCCTACCGTGGTATTGCCCCAAACCAGATGTTGTTCCACACAACAAAATCAGCCTCTTTTGCTGCAAAAGAGAGCACGGGTGGTGGTGATGGAAAAAAGCTGGTGAAGTCCCAAGGGAGATGGAGTGGTGCGAATTTCTGTTAGATTCTCTTGACCAAGTTGCTTGCTTGTTTCCTTCTGAAACATCTGGCTCAGCTGGAGAGTGGAATGACACAGCATTTAGATTTTCCCAACACATCTTCTTGTGGGAGGGGAGGAAGTGGCAGGCAGGCAATGAGAGCACCACAGTTACTTAAAGTGGCCCACTTTTTAATTGGCTTTTTAATTGGCACATTTAAGAGCACTTCACAGGTGGTATCAGGCGATTATGCATTTCACAGCATGGAGGAACAACTTCTTCTCCAGATTCCAGCAAATCAGCTTGCTGTTAAAAGCACAGGAGTACCACAGAGTCAATTTTCTAGTCAGTTGGCAACCTTGTCAGCATTTTCTTCACCCCCTCTTCTCTCCCTTCCTTCCTTCCTTCCTTCCTTCCTTCCTTCCTTCCTTCCTTCCTTCCTTCCTTCCTTCCTTCCTTCCATCTGCTTTATTCCTGGAAGGCCTTTCAAAGGCCACAATGGGTTAATGAAACAGCAGAGGCTTCATTTGATTGCCAGGTGGTTTATGGCCGGGGGGTTCTTTTATTGACATGTGGGTTGTGCAAAGGGAGAGCTCAGAATGAAGTCGGAATGAGCTGCCGAGTGCAGTTTACCTGCTGTTGTGTCTCGGAGCAACGAGAATCGGGGAGGTGTTCATCAGCCAGGCTTTCCACTGTGTAATAAAAATAAATAAGAAGTGGGATTAGAAGGTTCCTCCTGGCTCAGCATTTTTTCTGCACTGGGCTTTGTGCACAACAGTCCAGTAACTTATAAGCATTGCATGCCTATTCCTCCCTACCCTCGGGTACTAAAAATCTAACGGTGTAGGTGAGAGGTAGGAAGTTACCACCAGGAGTATGCAAGATTTGAGAAAGTCGCCCAACTGCACAGCTCTGACTTGACCTAGAATGCAAGTGGGCCCCGTTTGCAATGGGCAGGTGCATCCTGAACCTGTTTCTCTCACTGTTTCTCAGAGGACTTGCCCAGCTCTCAGGGCTTCTGTATGAGCTCACCTGGGTCTTAGCCTTTTCCTCTGAGGCTCATCTTCAGCCCCCCTGCCTTCTAGTGGGGGTCCACACGAAGACCATTTTTGTGATGGTGCTCCCTTGGCGTCCGTCAGGAGTTTCTCATGAGAAGAAGGGCTTGAACTTTCCGAGCCAGATGTCCCCAGGGAACCAGCCCTCTCAGAGGGTCCAGCACTGCCCCAAATGCTCCTGGGCTTGTAGGGCTGACGCCTCAGTGTTTGCTCTTTGAAAGGCAGACAGATCAGCCATGGGAGATGGGCCATTGCTTGGCTCCCGAGAACACCACATGGTCAGGGTCAGGCTAGGAGGGGGAGCCAGTGAGGCTAAAAAGAGCGCCTTGTAAAAAAGAGAGGTGCTTCTCTCGAGAAGGACTTCTTACACCTTAACTCAGCCTCTCACACTTTGAATCCCTGCCTCCCTGACTTGGCTGCTGAGCTGAATCTCTGTGCTTCTGTGTTCTGGACTTGTGCAGGATCCTGCTCTTTGGACTGCATGAGTGCTTTCCATGTTTTGAGCTCACCCGCATCTCAGGCCTTGCTCAGGCAATTCTCCTTTCTGATTTGGCATCCTGTGCTCTTGACCTTTACCTGCTTACTGGCATCCCCTGCTTTGAACTGTCCTCTTGTTGGACTGAAAAAGAAGCAACTTGATCTTTTACCTGGATGTTTCACTGCTAATGAATTTGCCTCACCTTTGGATGCTATGTTGAGCTCCGGCAGCATAGCATCCAAAGGTGCTTATACTGCTGTGTCCACCTAGTCGCAGGTGGACACAGCAGTATAAGCTCTCCCCATCTGAATACCCCACAATGCTGTGGGGGACACTGTGGAAGACTCAAGTGGTGTCCAAGATCAGCTACCCATTGCTGCATGGGCTGCTGCTGCAGAAGTGTCAGATAAGCTCACCAGGACCCACTGATGGATGAAGGAACCCGCCAGAAGGTACTTTACTCAAACAGGAGCTGACCCAGCATTCCAGTTTCTCTTTTACAGGCTGGATTCCCTTTCAGGGAAAGTCAGATACTTACATCTGTTCATTTAAAACTGTACTTATCACATCTGTGCATTTAAAACTGTACAAGTTGAGCAAGCACTTTGCCCAAGGATACAGGGCCAAGCTCATAAAGAAAGGCCAAAGTAGATGCATGGAGACCAAACCTGCTTTTTCCAGCAATCTATTCGCAGTTGATAAACACCAGGGCTTGGGTGTCGGTTTGTACTTCTGGGGGATGCATTCTCCAAGACATAATCTGTTGGGAGTGAAATGACAGTGGCGGGAAGGATGCCTAGCAAAGATGAATAGAATACCTCTCCTTTCTGTGTGTCTCTGACACCCCTTACCTGCTGTTTTCTCCACCCTGTCCATGGATACGGGGAGAGTGAAAGATCATTCTTGCCCAATGTCTGGACTGATCATTTGCACAGGGTTTTAGAAATTAGTCTGAGGGCTGCAGCTTGCTCATCCCTGATGTGTAAACACCTTCTCTGGAGCTGCAAATGTTTCATTTCAGCAGTTCCTATCCTTATCCTCACTCATGCCAATCAAGCTACAGAGCTTCCTCTTCCCCTACAGAAGGCAGTGCCCTGATAGCCAAATGGATGAGCTAATTTGCAGCATTAATTACCCATCTGGCCTCTGTTATTAGTGACAAGGCAAGCAGAGAAGAAAACGCTACTCAGAGAAGGCTTCTTCAAAATTGCCCTATTTTCAATGCAATTTTGGCCCTAGATTAGGGTTAGGGGTGTGCACCAGAGTAGGGTTAGCAAAACGAGGTGTTCTGCCATAGTTTGATGGTTGGAATGTGAACAAAATTGTGTGATATGATGAGCTGTGCCAAAAAAGCAACTCAGGGAAGGCATTTTCAAAATCGCTGTGCTTACAATGGAACTTCAGCCCATATTAGGCATAGGGGTGTGTAACAGGGTAGGGTTAGGGTTAGCAAAACGAGGTGTACCGGCATGGTTTTGATGGTTGCAATCAGTTTAGAATGGGAAGAAATGATGAGATGTGCAGAAAAAGCTAAACGGGGAAGCCTTTTTCAAAATCGCATTATTTTCAATGGAGCATCTGCCCATATAAGGGTACGGATTTGCCCCAGGGTAGGGTTAGCGTTAGGAAAACGTGGTGCCAGGGCATGGTTTTGATGGGTGCAACACGTTTAGAATGAAAAGAAATGATGAGATATGTGGAAAAAGATACACGGGGAAGCATTTTTCAAAATCGCATTACTTTCAATGGAACATCTGCCCACATTACGGTTAGGGAGTTGCACCAGGGTAGTGTTAGGGTGAGGAAAACGAGGTGTCCTGGCATGGTTTTGATGGTTGGAACGCGTTTAGAATGGGAAGAAATGATGAGATGTGCAGAAAAAGCTACAAGGGGAAGGCTTTTTCAAAATCGCATTATTTTGAATGGAACATCTGCCCATATTAGGGTTAGGGATTTGCACCAGGGTAGGGTTAGGGTTAGGAAAACGAGGTGTCCTGGCATGGTTGTGATGGTTGGAACGCGTTTAGAATGGGAAAGAATGATGAGATGTGCAGAAAATGCTACAAGGGGAAGCCTTTTTCCAAATCGCATTTCTTTGAATGGAACATCTGCCCATATTAGGGTTAGGAATTTGCACCAGGGTAGGGTTAGGGTTAGCAAAACGAGGTGTCCTGGCATGGTTTTGATGGTTGGAACGCGTTTAGAATGGGAAAGAATGATGAGATGTTCAGAAAAAGCTACAATGGGAAGACTTTTCAAAATCGCATTACTTTGAATGGAACACCTGCCCATAATAGGGTTAGGGATTTGTGCCAGGGTAGGGTTAGGGTTAGGAAAACAAGGTGTCCTGGCATGGATTTGGTGGCTGGAACGCATTTAGAAAGGGAAGAAATGATGAGATGTGCAGTAAAAGCTACTCGGGGAAGCCTTTTTCAAAATCGCATTACTTTGAATGGAACATCTGACCACATTAGCGTTAGTGATTTGCACCATGGTCGGTTTTGGGTTAGCAAACCGAGGTGTCCTGGCATGGTTTTGACGGTTCGAACGTGTTTAGAATGGGAAGGAATGATAAGATGTGCAGAAGGAGCTACTTGGGGAAGACTTTTTCAAAATCGCATTACTTTGAATGGAACATCTGCCCATAATAGGGTTAGGGATTTGCACCAGGGTAGGGTTAGGGTTAGCAAAATGGGGTGTCCTGGCATGGTTTTGATGGTTGGAACATGTTTGGAATGGGAAGGAATGATGAGATGTGCAGAAAAAGCTTCAATGGGAAAACTTTTTAAAAATCGCATTACTTTGAATGGAACATTTGCCCATATTAGGGTTAGGGATTTGTGCTAGATTAGGGTTAGGAAACTGAGGTGTCCTGGTATGGTTTTCATTGTTGGAACGAGCTTAGAATGGGAAGAACTGATGAGATGTGCAGAAAAAGCTACTTGGGGAAGGCTTTTTCAAAATCGCATTATTTTGAATGCAACATATGCCCATATTAGAGTTAGGGAGTATTTCAAAATCGCATTATTTTGAATGGAACATCTGCCCATATTAGGGTTAGTGATTTGCACCATGGTATGGTTTGGGTTAGCCAACTGAGGTTTCCTGGCATGGTTTTGACGGTTCGAACCCGTTTAGAATGGGAAGGAATGATGAGACGTACGGAAAAAGCTACAATGGGAAGACTTGTTAAAAATCGCATTATTTTGAATGGAACATCTGCCCATATTAGGGTT
>NW_025335909.1:3337950-3533548 GCF_004798865.1 Varanus komodoensis
TGGCTCCTCTGCTGCTCGTTGCATATGTGCGTCTCCTGTAAGACCATGATATCATAGGGGAGCTTAGCTAGTTGTGGGATGATCTCCTCCCTTCTCTTTGGTTGCCGCAGACATCGTGTGTTCCAAGTTGAAAGGCTAAGTGTTGCCATAAGTGTGAATAGATAAAGGAATTGGTGCGGTCTATCCAGTATTCAAGGAATTTTAAAAGATCTTAATCTGCACCACTTCCTGAAAGACACGAGCCCCGCTTCAATGGGGACCGATATCCTCACGTCTCAGTTCTTGTTCCAGGGTAGGGTTAGGGTTACGAAAAAGAGGTGTCCTGGCATGGTTTTGACGGTTCGAACGCGGTCAGAATGGGAAGGAATGATGAGATGTGCAGAAAGGGCTACTCGGGGAAGGCTTTTTCAAAATCGTATTACTTTGGATGGAACAACTGCCCATATTAGGGTTTGGGATTTGCGCCAGGGTAGGGTTAGGGTTAGGAAAAAAGGGTTTCCATACATGGTTTTGATGGTTGGAACGAGCTTAGAATGGGAAGAACTGATGAGATGTGCAGAAAAAGCTGCTCGAGGAAAGCTTTTTCAAAATTGCTTTATGTTGAATGCAACATATGCCCATATTAGGGTTAGGGAGTTTTTCAAAATCACATTATTTTGAATGGAACATATGCCCATATTATGGTTAGGGATTTGCGCCAGGGTAAGGTTAGGGTTAGGAAAACGAGGTGTCCTGGCATGGTTTTGATGGTTGGAACGCGGTCAGAATGGGAAGGAATGATGAGATGTGCAGAAAGGGCTACTCGGGGAAGGCTTTTTCAAAATTGCATTACTTTGGATGGAACATCTGCCTATATTAGGGTTAGGGATTTGCGCCAGGGTAGGGTTAGGGTTAGCAAACCGAAGTGTCCTGGCATGGTTTTGGTGGTTGGAACGCGGTTAGAATGGGAAGGAATGATGAGATGTGCAGAAAAAGCTACTCGGGGAAGGCTTTTTGAAAATTGCATTATTTTGAATGGAACATCTGCCCATATAAGGGTTAGGGATTTGCGCCAGGGTAGGGTTAGGGTTAGGAAAACGAGGTGTCCTGGCACGGATTTGGTGGCTGGAACGCGTTTAGAAAGTGAAGAAATGATGAGATGTGCAGAAAAAGCTACAAGGGGAAGCCTTTTTCAAAATCGCATTACTTTGAATGGAACATCTGCCTATATTAGGGTTAGGGATTTGCGCCAGGGTAGGGTTAGGGTTAGGAAAACGAGGTGTCCTGGCATGGTTTTGATGGTTGGAACACGTTTAGAATGGGAAGGAATGATGAGATGTTCCGAAAAAGCTACAATGGGAAGAGAGCCAGTTTGGTGTAGTGGTTAAGAGCATGGGACTGGGACTCAGCCGATCTGGGTTCGAGTCCCCACTCAGCCATGGAGCCAACTGGGTGACTTTGGGCCAGTCACAGACTCTCAGCCCAACCTACCTCCCAGGGTTATTGTTGTGGGGATAAGATGGAGGAGGAGATGCCAGCTGCCTTGAGCCCTTTGTAGGAGAAAAGGCAGGATATAAATCGAACAATAAATAAATAAAAATAAATAAATAAAAATTGCATTACTTTGAATGGAACATCTGCCCATATTAGGGTTAGGGATTTGCGCCAGGGTAGGGTTAGGGTTAGGAAAACGAGGTGTCCTGGCACGGATTTGGTGGCTGGAACGCGTTTAGAAAGTGAAGAAATGATGAGATGTGCAGAAAAAGCTACAAGGGGAAGCCTTTTTCAAAATCGCATTACTTTGAATGGAACATCTGCCTATATTAGGGTTAGGGATTTGCGCCAGGGTAGGGTTAGAGTTAGGAAAACAGGGTGTCCTGGCATTGTTTTGATGGTTGGAACGCGTTTAGAAAGGGAAGAAATGATGAGATGTGCAGAAAAATCTACAAGGGGAAGCCATTTTCAAAATCGCATTACTTTGAATAGAACATCTGCCCATATTAGGGTTAGTGATTTGCACCATGGTAGGTTTTGGGTTAGCAAACCGAGGTGTCCTGGCATGGTTTTGACGGTCGAACGCGTTTAGAATGGGAAGGAATGATAAGATGTGCAGAAAGAGCTACAAGGGGAAGCCTTTTTCAAAGTCGCAGTACTTTGAATGGAACATGTGCCCATATTAGGGTTAGGGATTTGCCCCAGGGTAGGGTTAGGGTTAGGAAAACGAGGTGTCCTGGCATGGTTTTGATGGTTGGAACGCGGTTAGAATGGGAAGGAATAATGAGACGTATGGAAAAAGCTACAATAGGAAGACTTTTTAAAAATCGCATTATTTTGAAAGGAACATCTGCCCATATTAGGGTTAGTAATTTGTTCTAGGCTTGGTTTAGGTTTAGGAAAACGAGGTGTCCTGGAATGGATTTGGTGGTTGGAACGCGTTTAGAAAGGGAAGAAATGATGAGATGTGCAGAAAAAGCTACAAGGGGAAGCCTTTTTCCAAATCGCATTACTTTGCATGGAACATCTGCCCATATTAGTGTTAGGGATTTGTGCCAGGGTAGGGTTAGGGTTAGCAAAACAAGGTGTCCTGACATGGTTGTGATGGTTGGAACGCGGTTAGAATGGGAAGGAATGATGAGACGCATGGAAAAAGCTACAATGGGAAGACTTTTTCCAAATCGCATTACTTTGAATGGAACATCTGCCCATATTAGTGTTAGGGATTTGCGCCAGGGTAGGGTTAGGGTTAGGAAAACGAGGTTTCCTGGCATGGTTTTGATGGTTGGAACGCGGTTAGAATGGGAAGGAATGATGAGACGTACGGAAAAAGCTACAATGGGAAGAATTTTTCAAAATCGCATTACTTTGAATGGAACATCTGCCCATATTAGTGTTAGGGATTTGCACCAGGGTAGGGTTAGGGTTAGCAAAACGAGGTGTCCTGACATGGTTGTGATGGTTGGAACGCCTTTAGAATGGGAAGGAATGATGAGATGTGCAGAAAAAGCTACTCGGAGAAGGCTTTTTCAAAATTGCATAATTTTGAATGGAACATCTGCCCATATTAGGGTTAGTGATTTGCACCATGGTAGGTTTTGGGTTAGCAAACTGAGGTGTCCTGGCATGGTTTTGACGGTTCGAACGCGTTTAGAATGGGAAGGAATGATGAGATGTGCAGAAAGAGCTTCTCGGGGAAGGCTTTTTCAAAATCGCATTACTTTGAATGGAACTTCTGCCCATATTAGGGTTAGCGATTTGCACCAGGGTAGGGTTAGGGTTAGGAAAACGAGGTGTCCTGGCATGGTTTTGATGGTTGGAACGCAGTTAGAATGGGAAGGAATGATAAGACGTACGGAAAAAGCTACAGTGGGAAGACTTTTTAAAAATCGCATTATTTTGAATGGAACATCTGCCCATATTAGGGTTAGTGATTTGTACCAGGCTTGGTTTAGGTTTAGGAAAACGAGGTGTCCTGGAATGGATTTGGTGGTTGGAACGCGTTTAGAAAGGGAAGAAATGATGAGATGTGCAGAAAAAGCTACAAGGGGAAGCCTTTTTCAAAATCGCATTACTTTGAATGGAACATCTGCCTATATTAGGGTTAGGGATTTGCGCCAGGGTAGGGTTAGGGTTAGGAAAACGAGGTGTCCTGGCATGGTTTTGATGGTTGGAACGCGTTTAGAAAGGGAAGAAATGATGAGATGTGCAGAAAAAGCTACTCGTGGAAGGCTTTTTCCAAATCGCATTATTTTGAATGCAACATATGCCCATGTCAGAGTTAGGGAGTTTTTCAAAATCACATTATTTTGAATGGAAAATCTGCCCATATTAGGGTTAGGGATTTGTTCTAGGCTTGGTTTAGGTTTAGGAAAACGAGGTGTCCTGGCATGGATTTGGTGGTTGGAACGCGTTTAGAAAGGGAAGAAATGATGAGATGTGCAGAAAAAGCTACAAGGGGAAGCCTTTTTCAAAATCGCATTACTTTGAATGGAACATCTGCCTATATTAAGGTTAGGGATTTGTGCCAGGGTTGGGTTAGGGTTAGGAAAACGAGGTGTCCTGGCATGGTTTTGATGGTTGGAACGCGTTTAGAATGGAAGGAAGAATGAGATGTGCAGAAGAACCTACAAGGGGAAGCCTTTTTCAAAATCGCATTACTTTGACTGGAACATCTGCCCATATTAGGGTTAGGGATTTGCACCAGGGTAGGGTTAGGGTTAGCAAAACGCGGTGTCCTGGCATGGTTTTGATGGTTGGAATGCATTTAGAATGGGAAGAAAGGATGAGATAAAAGCTACTCGGGGACTGCTTTTTCAAAATCGCTGTTTTTTCAATGCAAATTTTGTCCATATTTGTCTTTGGTGTTTGTACCTGGTGAGGGTTTGATTTACAAAAAGGAAATGCCACAGCCCACTATGACTGCATGGCTCACAACCATCACGAAGAAGTAACTGTGCTCTCAGAATGCCTCTATATCTGCACAGCCTTACATATTCTCTTATACAACACATCCCTACCTCGGCCTTTGCAGTTACCATCTTCAGAACCGGAAGGAATTTTGACATCCAGAATTTCCTCCCGTGTATCCCTAGAAATGGGCATGATGGGAAAAATATCATGTCCCATGACGGAATATAACTTTCTGAACTGGAAAGACGTCTGACGTGATACTAACCCCAACCTTACCCTGGTTTTGGCTGAGTCCAATGAACTCTCTGGATCTAGAAGAACACAAGAAGTGCCTTGCTGAGCTAATGCTTTGGTTTAGCCTATTAACGGAGTAGTGCCTGCGCATTGTTTAGCTGCTAGGTGGTCCTTAGCCTCATTGCATCTGGTCAGGATTGGGACCAAAGTTTTCCTGATGCAGAATTCTCTATTGAAGCAGAGTTATTGAGCTTCATCACTAGGTGGACCTCAAAGCCTTTCATGAGAAAATGTGGCTGTTCTCTTAGTGACCATTTTTAATATTTAGTTCCTTTCAACCCAAACATAGAGAACGTTTCCAATCTTACATCCAGATTTCCAAGCTGAAATCCAGATTGCACTGAGAATATGTCTAATGTCTGAATGAAGACAGGTACACATTTTTGCATGCACTTTTTCCTCCAAAAATCACATTCTTTCTGGTATGCAATTTTGCCTGATGTGCACAAAGTGCATTTTGAAGCAATATATTCACTGCACTTCACTTTTTACTTGTGCTCTTTCCTATGAGATATATTGCTGCACTTATTTATGGACTGGACAATATTACAATGTTCAAAGAAATATGAATTTTGAACGATAGCAGAGTTTTGGTTTGTGTTGTCGGTCAGAAAGTGTGAAACTTGGGATGTTTGCATGAAAATGCAAAGCAAGTGAATTTCTTCTCCATAGCTAGTCAGGAGTGGAAAAACAGAGTAAGTGCTTGGGGGTATACTGGCAACAGAACCAACACAAATGATCTACTCATTTGTCCATTGCACACTTCACTTCTGGTTTGTGTTCACTGAGGGACAAGGCCCACTGGATCCAGCCTGCCCAAGAACCCTTGAAAGCCACTGACTGTGGGGAGAGAAAAGAGGGTGGGGAGAGGCAACCTGCTGCAATTGGGAATGGTTCTAACATTTGGCCCTTGCTTGCATTGTGCCAATAACCAGACTAGTCCCACCCCCGTTTCTTCACCTTGCAAGGAAACTGGGAATCGAGTTCAGCCAAGGGCAGTTTGCTCCTCACTGGTTTCTCTCTGAACACAGTTTTCATTTTTCTACTCTTCTTTTATTGTATATTCATTTATTTATGACATGTGATTTTCTGCCTGCTTCTGTTTGTACTAAAAGGACACACGGGGCGGGGGGGGGGGAATTGGGTGGCTTTACATTTTGAGTGGGGTAGAAATTTGTGAAGAAATAGCTTCTTGGAGGCAGACAGATGCTAAATGGTTTCAGGGGCCGAGTTGCACAAAGCAGATGTTTCCCTGCTCCCTGGAGGCAAGAGAGATCTGTTTTCCATCACGCAACGCTCTGCCAACTGTACATGGAGCAAAACAAATCCAAACAAAGACCTTGTGATGAAGAAGATGCTCTTAGGTTATTCGGAGACACAATATTTTGCAGCACTGCTATAAATATGAGGGATAAGATCTCTCGTGCAAAATTTTAGAAAAGCATCTTCAGCCAGAAGCAAGAGGGGAAAATTATGAGGGGCGGGTATCTGTTTGTCTGTGACCTGGATTGTGGAGACCTTGCCTTCTGCCTGATCCTGGTTTGCAGCTGAGTACTTTGGCACCTTTAGACCCTCAAATCTGCAACCACAGAGATCAGACTCTGTAAAAGTGTGACATACATCTTTTTTTTCCTTCCCAAAACAAAACCTTTTGGTAGGAAAAGCACAGGAGGAAAAATGTTACCATTCATTCTGCAGAGGTTACAGTCCCAGGAATAGGGGAACATCTACCCCAAGGTGGGCAAAAGGTAACACCAATCTGTTCGGTCTTGTCCAAGAGAAAACCCAAATTTATGTTTCTTCCCTTTTACAGTGAGGTCTAAGAGCAATTTCAAGGAGGTTAGAAACTGGAGAGATTCTGGCCTCCTAGGCCAGTGGGGAAAGCTTGTTCTCCTCCTCCTGTTGTCATTTGCCTTGCCCTTCAATAAATCAAGGCATGCTCTTATTATTGTGTATCCTGCTGGAGCCAAAGCTACTTTGATGGCAGTGTGAGGCCTTTCTGAGGCCTTGCGACTCTCCTTTCCCTTTCTCCTCTGCATCTGATTCCTGATGCCACATTCGGAGCTGGCAGGTTCATTAAGTCGAAAAGCACACGGCTTGGCAAGGCACAGAGGAATGAGTGCCTGGAGAGGTTTTGGCATCACGGCGGGCCCTTGTCTAATTCTGTGCCCTTGTTTAAGTGGATCAACCGATTGTCAGCAGGCACGGTGCACTTTAGCCTGGAATGGGGGAGGCTTGCCAAAGCATCTTTCATGACCATTAAGCACGGCTGTAAAGGCGCAGAGCCGAGCCAGCCGTGCCCCGCGGACGGCCCCGTCCCACCGCTTGCTCTGTTCCGAGGACAAGAGCTGCCTTCACTCTCTGTGGCCTTAATTTGAAAGAGACAGGCGGGAAGCTTTTTGAGGCAGGAAAGATGGCAGCAAAGTGGGACCTAGAAGATGGAGACCCGTCAGGATGCCAGCTATGTTTCTAGGCACCCCAGTGGCAGTGCATTTCTGCTGCTGCTGCTGCTGATTCATACTCTGCTCTTCAGGATCAAAGTCGCCACACAAAGTGCTTCAGATGGGCTAAGAGAACAAGGACCCAGGTGCAAGGTAACAGAAAAAGCTTCCCTGCGCAGAAATTTCAGAATCTGGTAAGAGCCAGGAAAAGGCAGGTTTTTTTTTATGGATGTTACTGTTGTTTCTTCTTGTTGTTAATGTTATTAATGAATTATTCGTATATCATTCATGATCAATAAGCTATTTGTAAATAATATTATTAATCATCAATAGTGCTATTTTTCCATTTTTCGTAGTAGTATCACCTGTCCTTCTTGATCTCTTTTCGTGGGGTGCTTTGTTTTTTGCTGGCAGCCAGTGAAACCGGCGCAAAGCATTGCTCCATGCTTTGAAACCCAAGGATCTTGGTGGGCAGGTGGAGACTAGAACCCAGTCTCCCAAACGCAGACTGGCCCTGTACCCATGTTGATTCATGCCCTTTACTTTATAACAGGCTCCGTGCGGACAGCAGCCATCTTAGGTGAGCTCACTGGGCCATAAGCCTCTATGCAAACTACAGAACTAAAGGCCCAGTCCAGCAGGCAGTCTGCCAGGTCACGCCTGCCCTGCCCCATAAATTAATCTGTTAAAAATGCATTGTTCTGCTGACAAGTCTCATGATCATTCTTTGGAAAAAATAAGGATTGGCCTTAGCCGGAGAGGATGAAGAAAGCCATTTAAGGATTTTGTGGAAGATGGGGTCAGTTTAGGAGAATCGGGGATCCCTTTTGGAGCTCCATTTCTGGAATGCAAAGCATGGCATGGTCATAGGCAGGGCCGCCTGAACAGCATGATGGGCCCTGGGCAAAGCAGTGTACCGGAGCCCCTATGACAACTGCAACTACTGTTAATTTTGGAAGTTTTCCAATTTTCCAAGGGTTAACATACACAGTTTAGTATGAGGCCCACGGGCACGTGCCCACCAGGCCCACGCGCTAAGGCGGCCCTGGTCATAGGAACATGAGAAGAGCCCTGCTGGATCAGACCCAAGGCCCATCCAGTCCAGCACTCAGGACACACGGGGGCAAGCCGGCTGCCCACAGGATCCCTCCAGCAGGGTGGGCACAAGACCTCCTCCTGCCCAGCTCCTCAGCAAAGCCCCTGAATGTTCATGTGGCTCAGACAGGGCTGGTGTCCCAAGAGTAGGCATGGCTGGATACCTGCTGAGAGCCTACAACCTTTCAGGAGACCACTGGGAAGGAACTCCTGTGCCTCTTCTTCTCCCTGCTGCCCTGTCCCAGACGATGGCAGTGGCGAGAGGGAGGCATGGGAGGTGCCGCAGCCTGTGTATGCCTGCCGAGTCTTTGCTCATCCAAAGAACAAGTGGTGGCAATGATGGAAGGAGGATGAGAAGCGGAAGCAACAGGTTCTCAGGATGATGAAAGGCTCGTCTTGCTGAAAGAAGACTCTAGACTCGCCCAAAGACTCCAACAAAGCTGGAACTGGCATTGGGTGCAGGTGAGGATAGCGTCATGGAGCCAGCCAGCAAGACACCCCCAGTGGGCTGCAGGCCAGTGGCCGACATGTTCCCCTGAACATCCACAGGTGTTACAACCATCTGAGTACCCTGCCAAAATGCGACTGGCTCTGTCTCCCGTGGAAGTTCAGCTGAGTGGAAAAGAAAAAAGAAAAGAAGAACCTTTTGCAAGAAAGCCAGCCAGCACCTGCGGGAGAAAGTTCATGAGCCTGCCGCAGCTTCAGTGCTCCTCCAGCCCAGATAAAAGTGGACTGATTAGACATGACGGTGGCGGAAGGAGAGAGAAACGGCACTGAGCAGCGAAGCTGTCGGGAAAGCAAGCTGCAGTGGGGTGTGGAATCTCTAAATTCTCATGCCCATCTTTCAAAGGGACGATGGACAAGCGGGCTCCTTGCACTCTTCGTACGGGGGTCAGTCCCTTCCAGTCTGCTCTTAGGACTATCTAGATGGCATTGGCTACTGGGAGTGGCACTGTGGTTATTGGACACATTTGGATCCTCCTTGGAGGAGTAGCCATAGGGTGTGGCCATGATGAGCCCATGCCCTTGCAAAGTACCTACTTGGCTAGTGGTTATGGGGCAGGATGGAGAAGGAGGCTGATCCCAGCCCTTCATTTGCATGTAGAAATAAGGACAATGTGTGCACAAGGAGATACATCCAGACCATCTTTTTCCCCTCCCACACAACTGCAGAATGCTGGGGTGGGGAACCTTTACCAGTTGGAGGATCCCATTTTTGTGGCTTCCTGACTCTTGCTTTACTCCTTTCCTGTAGCTTTCTTAAAACCATAGGTAAGGGGTGTGTGGACAGTCACTGCCCCATGTAATTAAGTACTGCTTTCTTAATTTACCTGTTCAAGGTGAGCATGTTTTTGGCTTTGGAAAAGGCAAGGTGACATGGTGAAGAAGCCGGAAGGGCAGCTCAGAGGGAAAGCTGTGCTGATCTTAAGTTGCAGCCACTTGGGCTGGGTCCCGATTCACTCAGACTTGGCGAAGACACATTCAAATCAGTGGGATTTAGCTCAACTAGGCCTAACTTGTCCCACTGACGCCAATCCCTCTGTTCTAGGTGAGGCTAAATCTGGGTCAAATCCTCCAGGTGGCTCTCCTGGATTCAAAGGGGTTTGAATGAGTGCTCTGCCCCTGTCTCCATGTCAGAGCACAAGCTTAGGGGACAGAATGGGACTAACCAGCCCCGCTTCTCCCTCTTCCCCCTTTCCTCCCGAGCAGCATAGCAATTTCACAGCCAGCAGTGCTTTCCTGACAACTTATCCCTCCACATCAAATCTGGGTGAGTGATGGCAGCCAGAGGCTACTCATAACAGCGTCGTATCAGTATGTAGTAATCATAATTACATGAAATAATAAACTATCCAAAGGGCGCTCTGATGAGTGACAAGTTTGGGAATGCACCTTGACATCTGCCAAAGATGAACTAAGCATACACAAGGCATTCTCCCCCGCTGTTCTGTCACTTGGTCCATGAAGGCAGCCAGCTAGAGTTAATCAAATTAACCTGACACAGCCAGGCAGGATGGGTACTATTCCTCACCTTTCTGTCAAAGGCATGTTGCTGTGGCAAGGTGAGGGCTTGATGAAGTCCTCCAGGCTTTGCAGCTGAATGTGAAAAGAAAGGGCAGGGAGAAGTGCTTGAAAACTCACGCTCTCAGTTTGGAAGACCCTCTGCAGAAAGCTCAGCATAGAGAGGTGAATTCGCTTGCCCAACAGGGTGGCTTTGAGCCCTCCACGCCCTCCACTGCCCACCCATTGCTCTGTGGAGGACCATACTGCAAAGGTATTAAGCTTTTTGGTCCTGCAGGCATACTTGGGAATTTGAATAACAGCTGTGGGCACCAGGTAATGCCCCCTACGAGTCTACCTGTTGCATCTCTGGATCTCAGGTGGTGTCTTACCTGACACAAAGGTTATTTTATGCCTGCTGGACACCACAGCATCTCTTTAATATGAGGTAGTCGATTTGGTGGATTGCCTTCTTCCTTTAGGTGTACAAACATTTATTGCATATTTTGACTGTGTCCAGCAGTTGTTTCTTTTTGGAAGGAGGTTATAATACAGATAAATGTTATGCTTAAGCAGCCTTTCATCTTTACAGATGTACATGGACTTTTCAGTTAGTTAGCTCCTTCAACAACATTACCAAATGGAAGAAGACATCTTTAATGCAATGGATCAATGGACTTACAACACTTTCCATATTTGAATAGGTGGCATATGGATACCATCACCAAATTGATACTGTTTTGGATATTTGCTCTGCTTTTAAGGGGAGGCAGGACTCCCCGAAGAAGACAATCATGCTAGGGAAAGTTGAAGGCAGAAGAAAAGCAAGACCAAACAAGAGATAGATGGACTCCATAAAGGAAGCTGCAGCTCTGGATTTAGAAAGCTAAGCAGGACTGTCATGGGTAGGACATTTTTGTGCTCTTTCATTCATAGGATTGCCATAAGATGGAGATGAATTGATGCCATGTAACCATCACAAGATTTGCCCGTAGGTTTGTCATTCTTCCTCGTTTCTTGTTTGGATTGGCAATGCAGCTACAGGACTATCAAGGGCAGGGCATTCTGGAGAACATTTATTCATAGGTTGCCGTGATTTGATGGCACATAACAGCAACAGAGATTTATATTTAAATTCATCCCATTGGCATTTCATGGTCTGTCAAATGCTACTTGTTTGCTTATTGGCAACATTTTTTTAAAAATTTCCTGAACCTTCATTTGTTCACACTTGTGCATAGACAGACACCCAAATATTTTACCATACTCTTATTTAGAGCTACAGCTGGGAAGAACTCCCCACCCACTCCAGTACTCCCCAACTCATTTGGAAAGTGGAGAGGCATTCAGTCAAAACATTTCACCCTATTTTGGGTAAGGGACTAGGCATGGGAAATTCATTCTTTAATCTTTAGGGCTGGCATTTGTCCAATGACAAAGAACAGGTTTTATTTTGGGGAGAGGTCTTGAAGCTAGATGTGAGCCCCATGTCTCCATTTTCTTCTGGTTTGGAGAGGGTTGCATTTGCAAGCTAGCTGATGCAACAGCAGAGACCTGCATAACAAAATAGCTGGCAAGCTGAATCCAGTGACCAGCTCGGCCTGAGCTCTGTGAGAGCAGCACACCAGATCTCTCCTGTCCCCTTAAGCGGGTGTGTGTTTTATTTTTGTGTTTAGAACCTCAAGCCATCGCCTGTTAGCACTCACCTCGCCACATTATCAGCTTTCAGCAAAAGCTCGCGCTTGGAGCTGCCGGGCCTCCCAGTGGAACCCCCTCTGCTGCCAAAGTGCCAGGCCTTTCTGCCTTTGTGTGCTCCAGCTAGTGTTGGCTGGAACAAGATCTCAATTACCCCAGCCTTTTGTACTGACGTCTGGGATTTATTATGGCATGCAGGCTTCCCAGAATACCAGAACTGCTTGGTAAAGGTGCCATCTACTGGGCAGAGATGCTAAGGATTGGGAAA
The DNA here is from genome assembly GCF_004798865.1 of Varanus komodoensis. Taxonomy (NCBI): domain Eukaryota; kingdom Metazoa; phylum Chordata; class Lepidosauria; order Squamata; family Varanidae; genus Varanus; species Varanus komodoensis. The sequence goes on from NW_025335909.1 coordinate 3,350,131, forward strand.
CAGTTGGCAGAAGAAAGAGAGAGGGGTGTGTGTGTGTGTGTGTGTGTGTGTGATGGGGGAAAGCTATGCCAGGATATAGCTTTGGAAGGGGGGGAAGCAAGAGCGAGAGCTCATAATCATACAGTAGGTAGAGGGAAGTGGAGTCGAGGCCGTCCCTCAAATTGCATTGTGACGACGCAGATCATAGTTATTTTGATTTGTAAATGTCTCCTTGCTTCGGGACACACTGCCTTACATCTTACTTAGCTGTCAACCTGTTCTCATGCACAGGGAGCTGTACATCAATATGGGACTGTATTTTTCACAGTTTGTATACAGGGAAAGCATGCAATCTTACTCCCATCTGTTCTTCATTGCTGAGCATTCTCTGCACTTCATCTGTGCTGTTTTCAGAAACTGAAGACTTTCCCCTTTCTCGTACGGGAGCATCCAAGAGGGTTGTGCCTTGGCTGTGAGGGCTTAGGGATGCGTGAAGAGACAGCTCTGGTACATTTTTGGTGAGAATGCACCAATGTTGCACTGCCGGGGCCTGAGCATGACCCTGAGTCCAATCCATGGGTGAAGGTCATACGATTCAGAGCTTGCAGTGAGATTTGCCAAACCTTTCCAAAATGCATACATCTGCAATGTGTCGCTTTGAGCAATGCATGCAAGCAATGCTGTAGCCAAGGAAAGAGAAATGCACACATCTGAATGATGTGTGTAATTCATGTGTACATTTGGGGGAAGTGCACACACAAATGCACCCAAAAAGAAAAAGCAGAACTGGCAGGTTGAGGCAGACATGGGTTGGCTTTGTTGATCCACACCCCCATGCTGTGTCGTAAGAAAAACAAACTCTCCAGCCCATATTTATATTATTGCTCAGGGGACTAATAACATTCTCCTGTTCCAAATGTATTTAGCTATTTGAATCATTTCTAGGCTGTTTTTCAAGGTAGGAGCCTCCTGCACAGTAAATTAATTATATTTCTGTGGCATCCCATAGTCAAAGCAATTTGGGCAGACCAGGAAGACTGGTATTAACATGAAGTAGAACAAAGTTAGGAATTTATTTATTTCATTTCTATACCATCCCATAGCCGAAGCTCTCTGGGCAGTTCGCAACAGTTGGCAGTGAGCCAGTCCCATCAGGGATGTGGGGAGGTTCCCCTCCCTTTACATGCCCAGTGATGGCAATGGGTTCATGCGCCATCCTTGCATCCTGGTCCATTTGTGCCTAATCCTGGTCCATTTGTGTCCATTGTGATAATCTGGTTCACTCTGGATGTCTAAGTTTTTAATTTGCAACCCAGGTTGGATCTGGGTGAACCTTTGAACTTACCATGACTGAGAATTGCCTTAAGCGGGACTATTGAGTCCTAATGAACCGATATAAGTAGGGATGTCCTGAGCTATTTTGCTGACAACGAGAGCAACAAATCATGCCCCCACTCAGTCTTCCACTCCGGTGGTGCTGCAGGCCTCGAGTATAGGAAAATTAAAATTCATCTTAGCAACCCAACAATTTTGGGGTGCGCACCTAGGCTTGATTTAATCTGTGTGGTCAGTTGCAAGTAGATGTCATGATCTCATGCACAGACAGACATGCCTCCTTTTTTATTTTTATAGATTGCCATTTTAAAAGAGCACTCCTCCTATCTGTTTCATCCTCCGCTGCTTTTAGTCCAAATCTAACAGCATATTAACTTCTTGGACCTCAGTGAAGAATATTTAATTCCTTTATCTTGTTCTACATCTAAGACAAGCAGTGCATTCTGGAAAATGGCCAGACAAGAGACTTGCTTTGACAGCCAGATCAAAATTATTTTCTTCTTGGCAGAGAGCCTTTCTATATTATGTTAACGATAAGCCCAGCTTGGTTTTGATCATTTCTTTCATTCCACCGTGTCTTGGGTGACCTGGCAGGATCACAAGGAAACCCCACTCAATGAAGGTGACATGGCCAAGTGCCAGTAAGAGGTGTCCAAAGTGCGCCTTGAGAATTCAGTACAGCTCTTCTCCTCAGCTCCCCTTTGTGTATTTATGGTGGTATTTTTAAACTTCTCCTTATCAAGAAATATTGGAGCTGCAGAAGACATTAAAATGTTTCCCCCACTTGCAATTAAAGCAGGAACATCAATCCAGTAGAGGCTGGAACTTAATCACCATCAAATGCTTGCCTAAGAAGAAGATGAGCAGCAGATGCTACAGACAAAACAATGTTCCTGCATGCGTGATCTAATGCCAGTTAGAAGGGCATCCTTCTATGATAGGAGCCAACACTTTGAAGGCCCTGCCTCCGGTGGCTTGCAAGTAGACTTCTGACCCATGAGGTACCACCAGCAGTGCTTCTTCAGAAGACTTCACTGGTTAGACAGGCCAATAAGGCAGAAGGCGTGTTGCCGAGTATCCTGGTCTCAGGTCATTCAGATTAGTACAAGAACCTAAGCCTGAGCTGGGGGCAGATGGCAGCCAGTGTGGAGCCTTCAGCAGTTGTGCTGCCCGATGACATGAAGGCCCACCTGCTGCACTAGCTTCAGGTTCTGGACCAGCTTCACGGGCAGCCCCGTGCAGAGTACATTGCTGTAATCCTGTGCCTGCTCCATTATGGCTGAGCTATTCCATGTAGCTCAGGTGTGGATCCCAGGAAGTAAAAATGTCTTTCTCTCTGTCGAGCTCCGATTCATAGAGGAGGGATGGGAATGAGAGGCTCACCAGAAGATACTGGACCTCTCACCCTTCACCATTGACCATATGGATGGTCCAACAACATCTGGAGGGTCACATCTTTCCTGTCCAAGATGAAACACAACACGTTTCTCTATATCAGGAGAGGATGAGCTTCAGCTTTGCCGAATTGCACAATTTCTGCCACACTGCAGGGCAGCAGTCAAGTGAAAGAATCGCAAGGCAGGCGATGTGTCTTTTGTCATACCTGGCGTCTGTTAGTGGACTCACTCTGCCTAAGGGTAGGGCTGGCACCAAATCCAGTTGATGTGACTTGACAGGATTGTGTTATGGAAAGAGCTCCCACTCCGGTTGAGGCTGGTGATTCCAGTGTAAGGAGGGCTGTGTATCCACTCTAGATTCTATGCCAAGCTTTTAAGGAGCTCTCTGTTGTGCCAGACCCATTCTGGGGATAGGCCTCAGCACCACGGACAGCTCATTTGCCATTCAGGCTGAGAAGGAGAATGGATTGATTGGTCCCATGTAAGCTGGACCCATTGGCCTTCACTGCCTCTCTGGGTCCTCTTCAGACTTAATGCATCATCTTGGGCCAGACTAATTCACCCACGTCACACGCTTGCATGGACAGAGGTCACATTCTCTTCTCTGCCTGCAAACAGAAGCTGCTTAGAGAAGTGAGTGAGTCAGGATGCCAGGTGGAGGCTAGGTCAACAAGGAAGGCCCACATGGAGTGAGTGGATGAGGCATTTCCTCTGCCTTCGAGAAGAACTGGGAGCCATCTTTCATCCTCCTTGTTTTCCTTAGGGCTTAGCAAGGCCCTAGTGAATTTGCTACAGCGATGATCGCAAACATTTGCTCTTTTCCTTAACATCCCCCAGCTTCTTTCCCCTCTTCCCTCTCCATCTAGTGATGATATTGTTGGCTGAGCGACAGTCCTATCCTGTGTCTGGACATGGACCACTCAACAACTCTTGGACTATCCTTTCTGACTGCAAAATCCAGTTCAGGAAATTGTGGTTGAGCAGTGGGAAAAAGTTTGCCAAGGAGCAAGCTGCCTTCGCCCCCAGCTTCAGACTAGCTTCAGAAGCCTTCCTGTGGAGATTTTGAAGAATCTAAAGGTTCTAAAGAATCCTTCTTGCATGAGGGACATTGCAATCTGTTTTGCTTTCTCTTCCTTTCCAACTGGACAGTATGCATGCGGAAACAGGAATATCTGTGTTCTGAACAGCAAAATGTTTCGGCATACAATGCTTTGCTTTGGGGTCCCAGGCAGCTAGCCAGCCAGGCCTCCTTTGAGGGCACCGGGCTTCATTCTTCCACCCACAACCGTTCCCTGGCTTTCTATGCCCACTGGCCATGCTAGTTCTTCTTGGGCCATTTTGGGAATGATCCCCCCCCCCCAGTTTTGTTCCTAAAGTGTTTTGTCCATCTGCAGACATTAGGGTTCCTTCAGAGCTGCTGGTATCTCCCTCTTCAGCATGTCTGGAGCAATTTTAGCTGCATAATTATAGGAATTCTGAGAGCTGGAACTGGGAGGTTCGGGTTCTAGTCCCTTCTCACCCATGGGTAGTCACTCCCTTTCAACCTAGCCTGCTTCACAGGGTTGTTGCTGTGAGGTCAGAATGAAACCAGGTGAGCTGACTTCCATTCCTCACAAGAGGGAAAAGGGCAGGCTATAACTGGAGTGTATTAATTTGTGTTAATTAAAATCTGTATTTTGCCTCCTGAAAGAAGGCAAAGGTGCTTTAGAGGTGTAGAAGAGCTGTTCTTTTCTGATCGTGATGGACGGCACCTGGGCAAACACCACAAGCAGACCTGTAAGTCCATTGACATGCAGAAGATGCATTATTTCAGGAAATTAGCACAAACAGAAGAAAACGAGTGGGGTTGGTTGCATGAGTCTAATTAAGAAGCTTCTCTGCGATTAAGTTATTAATGGGGAAGAGAATGTAACATAAATGCTGGATTTGCTAGAAGGAATGCAGTCGATAAAGCTGGAGATTCTGATGCACTGAGCAAGATAACAGATGGAGTCCTTGGCATTCCTGCTTCCCCGTGATGACTCCTCCCTCACTTTCCTGCACTCTCCTTGAATTTTAAAGCAAAGCTGGAGCATGCGAACATTTCAGACTTCCCCTTGGCTCCCTCCTTGCACACTACTGGACTGCAAATGGCTACACTAAAGCATGGCTATATTTCTGCGAGCATGTGAAGAATGGCTTGTCGCCTTGGCACAAATCTATTTAAATGTAGAAGCATGCATGGGAAAAACACGTATTTTTTTTTTAAAGTGGTGTAAATAAATGGATCAACAAAACTTTCTGCAACTGGAAGCACAATCTTGTGTGCTGCACCTCTTGCAAGATGGAAGGCTCCAAACCTGGAGGATTCTGGTCATCCAATGCCTGACTGGGCTGAAACCAGCAGGAAGGGGGTGGGGAGGAGGAGGGTGGTCTTTACTCCTCTGTTCTCTGATCACGGTGGCTTTTTGCTAGATGGGCACTTGGGAGGGTGAGAGAAGGAGGTTGGAAGAAGGTCAGGTTAGCTTATATCTTGGCTACTTCAGTCTCCTGCTCTTCCTTCCCACTGGGACACCCCACCTTTCCCGCTCTGAGATGGACTTTCCAACCTCACAGGCCAGCCAGCATGGTTCTTTCCATTGCATGGGGGCAAGAGAGGGGGATGAATCTCCAGCATCCCCTTCCATGCTCAGAGTGCTGTCTCTGTCCTCAGAGCTGGGAATCACTGCTCTCCTATGAACCCTCAAACGAGGCCTGGAGACCGTACGGTTGCACCCTGCAGTGCTTAATTCTGTTAGCTGACGCAACATGATGCAGCACTCACACTGTTAGATCATGGAGCCAGAGAGAAACCTTTGCTCAAGGGGACAAAATGTTCTAGGGGTTCATGAATGCGCCCCACAAACAGCACACACACTTTGGGGGCTGCATTTGCCTATGAAGAACAATTTGTGCAACCGGCACCCATGCACATGTGGGGCAAATCACAGGAGGAACAGCTGGGGCAGGGGCTTGTCACCGGCACCCCCGAGCAGCCTCTGCCCAAACAGCCGACATCGCTTTGCGGATTGTGTGGGCTGCAGCTGGTCAGGCCAGCTCTCCATGTTCCCCCAAGACGCAGGACATTTGCTTGGGGGTTGCTAAAATCCAAGGACTGACTTGGGCCGAGTCATTTCCTTGCCAGTGTCCGGGCTCAATTCTGTGCCTTTGCTAGGATCCTGCCCACAGAAAGGCTGGGAAGAGGCTGGGAGGAGGCGATCGGCCGACCCCCTGTGTGGCTCTCATCCCAGAGATGGCTCTTCAGCTCTGCTCCGAGGGCACCGCTGTGTTTATTGTGATGGTTAATGTCTCCCAAGACTGCACTTGAAAGATCTTGAAAAGCGCAGGCGACCGTTTGCTGCTCAGCTCCCTCGGTTTGAGGGACGCCACTGCAGTAATTAGCCTTGCCACTCACTTTGCTTGCCTTCCCCTAAAGCGATGCTGTTACCCGTGTGCTCGCCCGGCACTTCCATGCTGATTATTCTGTTGTAATAATTGGGAGGCTGGGAGAGCAGCGGGAGGGGGAAGGCAGCGGGAGGGGGAGCTGCACACTGCCTGTCATGTCCTCAGCACCCCTCCGTGCCTCAAACACCAAGCGATGGGTCCATCCAAATGAGCCGCTGGTCCGGGTTGGGACGGTTTGCTGAAGCGGTGTGCTTGGAACGGGAAATCAAAGGAGAGCTGCCCCGATCCAGCAGAGGCGGCTCCAGCCCCTTCCTCGAGGTGCGGATCGCCTCTTCCGTGTCCCTGGTTCCTCTCTGGAGAGGCCCCATGTGGAATGTCCTCGGAGTTCGGACAGACAGGACTACCTACTTTATTCGATTGTTGCTCTGAGTAGGTGGAGGAGTCCCAGTCAGCACATGCTGTTGGAGCGCTTTAAAGGGTTACATGTTCAGGTGTTCTCATTCTTGTTATCCATCAGGCTACTGCGTTTTACACCAGTTGCAACTGCGGAGCCATCATCAAGGGCATGGAGCTACATGGAGAAAGAACATTGCTGCAGTCTCAACTGACCAAGGCAGACTGGAAGGTCTAGCTTCTAACAGGGATGATGTTCTGGCCAACTCTGGGTTTTCATCTGACCTGCTCACTGCAGGAGCTCATGCAGCACTGCTGTTTTCTTAAGGACAACACTAGGAAGCTCATTCCGTCTAGACATACAGAGCATCAAGGAAATCTGGCTCTTTCCTTCTCCTTCTTTCCCACGGCCAGGCCCTCCAGTCCCCAGAACACGGGAGTGAAGGTACCCTTGTAATGAGATGATTGCATGCGATAACAATGATATCTGAGTGCCATCCTGAAAGTAATAATATCAACAGTCTACAGTATGGGGTACACAGATGGATTCCCCAACATCGGACAAAGGGTTCTTCTGCAGCTAAAGCCCATTGAACTCCATGGGACTTACTTCTGCATAAACATCCATATGCTGCCGCATTGCCACACCATGAGGAGTTTTTTGGAGCCCGGAGTCCTTGGCACTAATGTATTCTTTTCACATGAAATGGACCTTACAGATCAGGTGATGCTTTCCTGGCAAATGCCTCTTTCCTCTTCACTATAGCAAATTTCACATTTGTATTCCTTGCTATAATGAGTCTAAATAGTGTGTTTTGAATATTTATAGACAAGTTCCTGTCTGGGAAAGGAAATGCGATTTCCAGCATGGACTGCCATCTTTTCCAGGCTACTGCTAGCATGCTAGACCCTCTTGGGTATGACTAGATAAGATGCTGGCATGCTTGACTGCATCCTCATCACTCCTTTTTGCCCTTGGACCAAAACATACAGGTACCACAGAATCCCCAGAGCTCCTCCTTCCTAATGCTGTGCTTCTGGTTGGGTGTGCCCTCACTGTGTCTTCAGGTAAGAAGTTCTGGCCAAGGACTTCTCTCTATCACAGCCAATTGGGTTCTCAGAAACTTGGGGTTGTATCCTTGTATTTTCATCTGTGGTACAGTGGAGCCAAGGTGCCTGGGATCAGAAGATTTTTATTAGCAAGGGGGATAACATCATCTGCCATGGCCTTCCCTCAGACTTCTCTGTTCTCTCTGAGCTTAGCCATGATCCTCAAAGTCCTTGAAGAAAACGGATTCCCACCTCAACTTTATCTTGTTCCCTGTTGTAAAGCAAAATCATTTGGGGTGTCTTGGCTGTGAATGAGGGATTAAGACCCATTTGTTTTGCAAAAGAATTGTTCCTCTTGAAGGAAATGAACATGGATTTATTGCAATGAAACCCCTTTCTTGGATTTTTGGGCTCCCCTTTGGGGATCCTGAATCTGGACTGGGGTGATGGGCATCTACATCCAGGCTTCACTGTTGCATTATGGATTTGCATCCATCACATCCTAGCAAAGATATCTCCTGCTTAGTTCTGCTTCCTTCCCAATTTCCCACCCCTTTTCCTCCACTTCTTGGAAGGGCATTATAGATGCTGTCGCCCAGGATGGTCTTTTGAACCCGCTGGGGGATTCTTCTTGACTTTCTGATCTTCTAAAGATCTCAGCCATGGGTTTGGTAATCATTCTGCATGTACACGGCACAACATTAACATAACTGGTAATTAATTTGTTTTAATTGTTTCTATATAATCCCCGCGAGCCAGCTCATGTTTTGTTTTGCATCTGTTATGTTTCTGATTCAAATTTTAATGCCTTAATGGGAAGGGTGCCAACTGCCTTTGCACTCAAAATGCTATGAGCGATCTCTTGGCTCCCTTCCAGTGCTTTATTGTTGAACTAACTATACAGCTCTGTAATTTAACTAGCAGAATGTGGCAAATCACTATTATTAATAACAATAAATCTATTTCTGCAGGTTGACAGCATTAAAATAACAAATTACCCGGCAAGGAAAGCTGGTAATTTTTGGGTGCTTTCAACTGCGATCATCGCCAAGTATAATATCCATTATCAAGAGGCCTTTGGAGACCTACGTAGGATCCATCTAGACATGACAATGCATCAGAGAGATAACTACAGGGGAGGAGAGAAAGGCCTTGGCCTAGGCCATTCCTGTCACTCATCCCTTTGGTTTAAATATTAAAAGCAGCAGGCGAGGAAGATGGTGATGTGTAAAAGATACTTCTGTCTCTTGCACTATTCACTGCCTATACACAGTGCTCGGAATTCTCCGTTGCTTCTGGTTTGAATTCATTCCCACCAGAGGAGATCTGCAGGACTTCTTGCGAATGTCCCCAGCCGAGCTTGCAGTAGGGTGGGTGCGGCTAGCCCAGCTTTGCATCTTGAGCTGAATTTTCTGAGGCAGATCGGTTGAGCCACCAAGGTTCCCTAGCACTGACTTTGGACAGAGCATTCTCGAGAGCCACTGGTGAATGGTTGGAAGAGGCAGGAAATGCATCACTGGAAAGAAGGGCATCTCTTCCTGTGACATGGAGGCAAGCTGTGTTATGCGCATGGGTGCAAACTTGGAAAGGGGGATTAGAAATTAGAGAGAAATACAGAATATCTCACCATCGTGGGGACCCGGCGATTTGTGTGCTGGCTTCTTCATTCTGCTGTTCCAGTGTTGCTAATATGTTGGAGAATTCACAACAGACTCAAATCTCCAGTGTTCTTGCCGTCTGTCCCAGGATTCCACAGTGGGCTGGCGTCTCAGACCATGCAGAGTCCAAAGGGCCTGCAGACTACTTTTTAAATTTTGCCTCTCTTTGTACAAGTTTAGCTGCAGTAAAATGCAGTTAAAAGAAAAATAGGTGAAAAGATAGAACAAAGCATGAAAACACACACTTGGGGAGGGGGGATTTGCATATTTTGGGCCAATTTGCTCATTTTGAGGAAACGAATTTGCACACGTTCTGAGTCCACAAATTGGAAGCTGTCAGAGCAAAGGATACCTGAAAATATGTAAATTCTCAGCAGTTCCTTACCTTTAAACCAACTTTGGTCAGGACTGCCCTTCCAATAGCGGACTATACTCTCTAAAAGGGGTCCCATGGACACCCAACTAGTGAGGGCTCAGAAAAAAAAATCCTGGGCCAAGCTTGTGCTCAGAGATACCCTTCAGTCTTCTTTAATGCCCAAACCCATTTGGTGATCTAATAAATCATCATTAACAACAACAAGATCAACATCATCAACAGCAACACAATGCTTCCCAGTAGTTCACACAATCCTACAGGCTGCCCACCCTTGTTCCACACGGTCAGTGTGCTCTCATATGTTAATCAACCATGGCTTTCACAAGACTCTCGGAGTTTCCTTCAAAATTGCCCCATTTTATCCCTTGAAGCACGAACCTTTAGATTTTTCTGCCAAATATTCATGGCGATTCTCTGAAAACAGGAGTGGACAACTTTCAGCCCTTGGTCCAATTTCCAAAACCCTCTGTGTTCAGAGCTCTGGAAAAGTGAACGTTCCTTTTCCCAGCATCCCACTAGACAGAGAGGAAGAGGGCAGGATGAGAGAATGAGGTGGCCGAAAGAAAGAGGTGGGTAAGAAACAAAGAAGAGTTGAACCACCGATCTTTGCTCTGACCCATCCATCATTAGCTTCGGCCTTGTCCACCACCAGATAGCATCCCTGATGGATTAGCCCTTGGGAGAACATGGTTTCCCAATTCCGGCAGACGACTCGGAGAGGCCAGAAAGATCTCCAAACCCTGGGGTGTCTCACCTTCTCAGGCCAGCTCAGAAAGATGGCTTTCTTTCTCAAGGACAAAGGCTTCCCTATGAAAAGAAGAGAGGAGAAATTTAGCCTGTGCCATCAGCTGCATTGAGGATGCTTCTCTGTCTCAACGGAAGCATTCCCCTTTTGCCAGGAAGACAGGGACAGGGGAGCCCCCTCGGTGTGGGACAGCTGCTCAGCTGTGGCATCCCCCCACCCCTCAGTAGGGCAGACTGCGCGCCGCAGCATGTCATCAGACAAGCTGTTTGGAAGGGGTGGGTCAACTTGCACTGTGAGAACACCCCAGGGGATACAAGCATGTTTAGCCTGCTCAGCAGCTGTGGAATTATGCTGTTTCTGAGCAATGCCACTGCTCATTTGCCTTACCCGAACATCTCTATCAGGGCACAGGCATACAGACATCTGCGAGGAGCCGTCGCTCGTGCCTGGATAGAAGGATAGGCCAGAACTATTGTGCTTGGAATCAATGAGGAGCCTTGATTAGAATTCCTGATGTCCCCCTTCCGCCTCTTGAGAATAACAAGCCATAGGCTGAGTCTGGATCGAAGCCGCCGTGCTGAGCAACATTAGCCCCCTCCTCTGCAATGGCTTCTGCCCCACTCCACCCCAGAGATGCTGTTTGGCAGAGACAAGACATGGGGCTCAGGGCCACAGGGAAAACACACACACAAATGCACATGCTGATTTGCCTATGCTTAACACCTTTTTGTTCCTTTGCACGTGTGTTGAGTCTTGTGAAAGCCTTTCTCTTGAGGATACCTCTAAAAAGTGCAGAGGAATGGATCTGATTCCAGAAAAGAAGGTGCGGCAGGGAGCTATGTGAATGAAGCGCTTTTGGCCAAAGGCCTGCAAGGGGAATCTGATGTAACAGAGGCCACCAGAGCCCCGGAGCTTTATTGCTGCCCATGGACAGCAGGGCAGTGGTTGTCCCAGAGTTTCAGGGCTCCAAAGGAATGATCTGAGGCCCCAGTCCTCGTGGGCCATCCCATAACATTTCCTCTGCACCCTCTGCCATACACAGACACAGGCCGCCCCGTAGCATTTCCTCTGCACCCTCTGCCATACACAAACACACCTCTGCAGCCCGGGGCAGTGGCTTCCTTCTGCTCGGCGTAGGGCTGGCCCTTTCCCCAGCAGCCTTTGTCCAGCTGGGTTGCAGTGATGGGGAAACTAGACCATGCTGCCTCTTCCCTTTCAGGTGGGAGTTAGCAGTATAAAACAATGCCTGACATTTCACCAACATTTGATTCTCTTAGCTTCACAGTCACAGCAGAGCCCAGTGCTTAGGCTGATGCAGACATCAGGCACCTCCTCCTCCTCCTGCATTGCAACATGTGGTGACAGAAAAGAGATTGATGGATGCTGCGGTCTAAATAATAGCCAGCATCCTCCACATTTAATGTGAAGTCCACAGAGGGTTGATCAGAATTCTTTCCAGTTTTCAGTGGAATATGCGTCTTCATAATGGAATAGCTTCAATCTCGAGAAGTCCTTGGTGGCCCAACTGATTTCTGCAGCATGAACAATACGGGCAGAAATATCAGAGGAAATTGTTAAAGCGACTGCTGTGTGGGAGGAAGCAGAGATAAAACCTACCTTTAGCTTTAGGGCTAAAGCTCTGAGGATGTGTGTGTGTGTGTGTGTGTGTTCCACTAACAGTGATGGACAGATTGTTGCAGAAAAACAGAGTAGTCTATTTTGCTTGGCTGTTTTTCCAGTCATGAGTGTAGCAAATTTGACCATGTTGACAACCCGGATTGCTAGCTTCCCCTGCTCTAAATTTTACAGCTGACAGAAATGGGGGATGCGTTTCACACTGTGAAACACTCTGTGACGTGAAGCTTGGTTATCTTTCCAAAATTGCATTTCTCTGAATTTTACAATGACATTTCCCACCCTAAAAAGAATGCAGAGAAACTTCTGTGAACTGCTAAAAGGACTTTGGCTATTGGATTGTATGGAAAACCTGCAAAGAAATCTAAATGAAACTAAAGTATACAAAGCATTACTTTGGAAAATGCATGCAAAAATGTGTGTATTCAGCAAAATGGCATACCAAAAGGCATGTTTTAGGAAAGTGCATGTGGATTTTCTTCAGAATTTTAGGTTGGAATAAAACAACTACGTTCAGGAAGAACTGGATTTACAACTGCAGAAATTCTCACAGTTCAAGATGAACTGAATTTAAAACAAGAGGAAGCAAATGAGAGAATCCAAAATTGTCACACATCCCTAGTTGCTATGGGAGCTGTGATCCCATATAAGACAGGATCACAATTTTACCTCCTCCACATCATTTTCTTATATCTGGAGTGGACCATATACACTTTTAAAGCACTGTCTATAGTGCTTTTGGAGCAATCAAGGGATGAGACCTAGCTTGTAAAGAATCTTATTTAGATTTACTTGAGAATCTGCAGCCATTGCAGGTACCAGTATAATAATCCCAGCAGCCATTGGTCAGTGGTCTCCAGGGGGATTTGAGTGTGGAGGCAAAAGGGCCACTGGTCCTTCCAAAGTTGCCAGCCCTGACTTAGATCCTCTTGTAGATCTGAGAGGCAAGTGGCTTCTGAGTCATAGAGCAACTGTGTATCTGGAGTGGAAGATACCAACCAGGGCCATTCATGGCTCATGAAATGGAATCATGCAGGAGTCTTTCTGTTCTCATAACTATAGCAGACTGGCTGAAGGGCCTTCCATCTCTCAGGAGGTGGCATGGCTCAAAGCCTTCATGGTTAAACCAAGGTTTTTCTCTTCAGCATACCAAACACGCACTGTGCTTGCTCTGTCTCTCTTCTCGACTTTCCCCAGCTGTTTTAGAAGCCCTGAATAATGCATGAACCTCTGGGACTGACACACAGAACTTGTAGCACACCAGTGAGAAGATGAAATTCATGTTGGCACCGGCAGTGGATGTGGTCCGTACAGCGTCGACAAATTGACTTCGGGCCAAGCAAGGATGTTGGCATTCCTCGGGACTACGTGGAAGGATGTATCGGGGGTGTTTAGAAGAAAATCAGGCATCGCCTTGTACCAGGTCAGGATAATTTTTGACTGGTTCTTATATTACCTTCTCTAACCAATAGTGGCTATAGTTTGTCAAGCAGAGATGGCTGTTTCTCATCCACTGCTATCAGATCCTGAAATCTTATGTCCATAAATCAGATTTCACTTGGCATAACCGTGCTTAGTGGGTTTTTATCCATTGTATCCTTATGGGAAGAGGATGACCTATATTTGGTCATCTACCCATTTCCCTTGAAGCCACAAATCTCAGCAGAACAGGATAAGACCAATCTGGTGTCTAGATCCATCCATCCATTCATTCATTCATTCATTCATTCATTCATTCATTCATATCATTTCTATACCACCCAATAGCTGAAGCCCTCTGGGCAGTTCACAGCAATTCATATCATAGGAATAATAACAACCACAATAACAGATGGCAGTAAAATATAAACACAGTATTAATCACAGATACAGTAAAATAGGGCGTACAATTCCAATGTACAAAATTTAGAACTGGTTAAGCAACACAGATGATTTCAATAAAAGACATGCGATTAAATGCATTGGTGTGGAAGGCAGTTTTAACCTGGTGCCGGCAAGATGGTGGTGTTGGGGCCAGATGGGCCTCAGCACAGGCATCATTCCATGCTTGGTGCCATTGCTAAAAAGGCCCTCTTTTAAATTTATTAAGTAATAAATTTATTTACTATTAAAAACAATCCAAACTGAAATTCTTACCCATTCTTCACCAGCCAAATTCAGTAGTTACAATAGTTCTCAGTAGGGAAAGATGCACAATGCCTTAAAGTGCTTCAAGATGGCTGAATTCATGGGGGTTCGAACCCAAGACTTTTAAGAGCAAAGTACTCCAAGCCCTGAGCCTGGATAGATGTGCTGGCCATTTGGCATTTCTGTGGCATTCAAATGTTTTAATCTCAAGATCCTTTTGTGCTGAAAATAGAGAACTTCTGTGAATCTTGGTCAATTCTTACCAAACCCCACTGAAATGAATTGCGAGTCACATGCCAGTGGTGTGTGTCAGTTCAATTTGGCCATCTTCCATAGCAGATCATCTTCCAACATGGCCATCTTCCATAACGGACTGTACCAACCTATTGCAGGGGAGATATTGACACATATGCACTGTTTTTCTCTCTTCTTCTTTACTTAGACTTGGTTGGCTTTGGTTTACTTGTGGTGAAATTCACAGAGGTAGAAAATCAGAGGGGAAGAACCTACCAGTGAGTAGGTAGGTCCACTTCTCTGTGGAGGTCTTTCTCCAGACCTGCCAGCTGATATTCGTGAATGGGAGCTTCCAGAGATGGAGCTGCGGTCTTCTCCATGCCAGATGGCCTGATCTGCCATTAATCTATGTCACTTCCTGACACAGAAGTGCTATTTTGGGCACGTCCCCTTGGCGTTCCTCACGGGTCGAGCTGGCTTTCGTAATACGGGTAAGCCCTTGTCAAAGGCATTTCATTCTGAATACTTCCAAAAGCAGAGCCACGGCTCAAATTAAGCCCCAGATCTCTGTGCAGGGAATATCAACCATGTCCGTGTGCCAATCATACCTAGGGAGCCTTGTATGCTCGGTCCCACTGGGGGAATGAGCCCAGCTGTCAGAAGCATTGCTTTCTCATTGTATTAACATGATGTGGAAAGAATGGTTCCGGACACCATTATCTCGTCACTCGCAGTCAACAAAAGGCAGGGTAATTGCTTCGTTGTTACCCATTAGAGAATGGGCCAGCATTGAAAATTGGGGAAGATTAAGTCTTAGAACTTCACCCAAACAGCTGCCTTCATGGAACCCGAACGGCTGCTTTTGAAATCACTTTGATAATGGGATTTTAGACTAATCAGTGATCTTGGTAAATGTGTCCTGTTTATGTATTTTTGCTGCAATTTAGAGAAGTAATTAAGCATTGGATTAAAGGCTGAATTGGACAGGTCTCTCTCTCTCCCCCTCTGCGTGTGGGTGTGCACACACATGTGCAGCAAGAAGCAGATTCTGTTGCTGTTATTACATTAATTTTATATCCCACCTTTCTTCCTCTTGAAGGAACTCCTGCAAGGGAAATTTCCTGCCAGTCCATGCAGGGGCCACATCCTGCTTGCCATGGACTGGCGCGGGGGCTGGCTGTGCTCCACCACCTCTTCCTCAGTTGGCATCGTATTTGTGGGGGGTACACTGGTGCTGCTGGGGGCAGGGTGGGGAAGGGAGAGCCACACAATGCCAATTTTGGTATTCTGTTCTTTTGTTGGCATTCTTTGTTGCAGGGTTTCTGGTTGCTTTGGAGAATTTTCATTTTTTAGTATTGTGTTTGAAAACGAATACATAGAATACTGTATTATGTATATGGTGCTTTTTGTTTCTGCCTCAGCAGTCCCCAAGGCGGCTTTTCTGGTTTTGTCGCTCCCCAGCTGTGGAAAGGTTGAAAACCACTGGTCTACAAGGTTCTTCTCTTCCTTTTTTTTCTCAGAACTGCAACCCTGTGAGGTAGTCTAGGCTGGAAGTCAGTGTCAGCATCACAGCCCAATGCCAGGGAGCTTCATGGTGAGATGGGACTAGAACCTGGATCTCCTGAGTCCCTGTCTGATGCTCCAACCGTCTCGCCACACTGGCTCTCACAATGAAATCAGATCCTCATTTAATTTTGGACTTATCTTTATATTTGTAAGCCATTGTCCTTCCTCTTTACACATATACACCTTTGGTAGGAAAAATCCAGTATTTTGGGCCTTTGCAAAAACTATCAGGTTCTCACTAGAGATTACTCAGCCATACCACTGGGGGATAGCTAGAAACTTTTAGCAGAAAGTGCAGAAATGCAGGAAAAGAGATTAACTTTTTGTCGAACTTCTGCTGCAGTGAAATAACTACCTATAGAACTCTTTCTGCAATGGAATCGGAAATATCTATTTATTTATTTATTTATATCCTGCCTTTTTCCTACAAAGGGCTCAAGGCAGCTTACATCTCCTCCTCCATCTTATCCTCACAACAACAACCCTGTGAGGTAGGTTGGGCTGAGAGTCTGTGACTGGCCCAAAGTTGCCCAGTTGGCTCCATGGCTGAGCGGGGACTAGAACCCAGATCGTCTGAGTCCCAGTCCCATGCTCTTCACCACTACACCACACGAAGAGGTTAAGTAGCACTGCTGTTCTTCTCTAAATGATGCTTCTTATAACCATCTTTTCCTTCCTTCCTTCCTTCCTTCCTTCCTCCTCCTCCTCCTCCTCAGTGGCCACATTCCCATTTAATTTCATCAGCAGTATTAACTTCTGTTTATCCCCATTAACAAAATCACATGGTCTACTCTAGTCAGTATGTTTGAAGCTGAGGGTGGAGAAAAGAGGGTGAGGATAGGCAAGAAAGAAAAAAAATAAGCACAGAGAAGAAGAAAGATGCAGGATTGGGGAAACAGGCACTGCTGGATTTTCTGTCAAGAGTAAAACCCGTCTACCTTGTCGTGCTTGCAACATGCATAGCAAATAATGCAAACTAGGAAATCCTTTTCACCCCAGTGAAATGTTCCTAAGATAAGGATGGCTCAGTCTCCATCTCTGGCACAAGAAGGCAGCTTTCCTCTGCTTCCCCTGGTCTCCTGTGGGCTGCAGCTGTCACAGGTGGGATGCACAGAACATGCAGGGCTGCATTCCACTGGGGTGCAGCGCTCTGGTTTGCATGCAGAAAGCTTAAGGGAGACGAGAGGAAGCAGAACCGCTGTGCTTGGAGTGTAATGGTGAAGGCAGAAATAGGAAATTATGGTGGGTGGGGAGACCCCTTCCCTGAGCAGTGAATGGGTGAAGCATGTGTGAAACTCTGCTTGTTCAAACTTGTCAGGAGAGCGGCAGTTTGTCAAGAGCAGGACGCTTTGCATAAACGATGGTTTTAAGCCTTTATCGTAATGTCAGTGCTTTGTTGCAACTGACCCTCTTCTGGGTGAAAGCCTACTTAAACCATTATAGACTAAACAATGCTCTTCTCCGCTGAAAGTGAGGGAAATAGAGGAAGCATTGTGAAAGTGGCTTGGACGGATTCCCAGATGGCAAGGAAGCAACTGCAGCGAGCAGAACAGGGAAATGTACGGGCATGTAGGACAACCGGAGCATAATGGGGCAGGTGGAAAGGGATGCCCTTGCCCACATCGGGGGGTCTAGCAAGTCATGTTTGCTGCTGCAGTCGGGCTTGATGTGCTGAAGGCTGCCATTGCCGGCAGGGCATGGGGAGTTGGCCCTCTTCCCATGAATGCAGCCTACAAAAAGTTGTCTCAGATTCTGCATCGGGACTGGAAGAAGAGGCAGGGTCGGAATTCTTAGCTGAAGGCCAAGGCCAGCCAACCCAGAGGTAAGACACGTGGCTGAGGACAAGCAGGCAGTTTCGACTGCAGTTGAGCATACAGAGATGTGTTGGCGTGGGTTGAACATCAGCTGTCCAGAGTCAGTTGGAAAGAGCAGAACAACTGAGAAGTGCCAGAAATTCTTGGAGGTCCCCATTAACAGTAGGAATCACCCTGAAGGTGGAGGCAGATCCTTTGGCTTGGGATGGGGAGAGAGTCTTCCAGTTTGGGCTTGGGATGGGGAGAGAGTCTTCCAGTTTGAGCTTGGGGGTGGAGTCTTCCAGTTTGAGCTTGGGGGTGGAGTCTTCCAGTTTGAGCTTGAGGGTGGAGTCTTCCAGTTTGAGACTGGGGGTGGAGTCTTCCAGTTTGAGACTGGGTTCCCACCCTTTAGCCCCATTTCTTGCATGGCCAATATTCTACCTGTGTGAGTTTCTTTTCTTCCTGGCTTCTGCACTGCCCTTCTTTTGTACTACCAAGCCAGCCTAGCTAGTCAGGTTTAACATAATACAGACTTGAGTTTGGAAGCCATTTGTCCTGACCTGCTTGGAAATTGGGGGTGAGAGGGAGTAGGGGGATGCTGGCACATGACACAGTGTGACAATCTGTGTGTGACCTTCAGGAATGGGAACAAACAAACGGGCAATCCAGTCCCCCAGAAATCCAGCTGGGACGTCCTAGAGAGCATATCCCGTACAACTGAAATTATCTTTAGGCTCCAAAAGAGCCAGCCACGATGAAGCAGCCGAAGACAGCTGCCCCAGGGTGTAACTGACGCCTGAGTTGCCTGAAGAGATGTTTCTATTTTTTACAAGAATCATTACGATGTTGGTTTCAGTATGATTTGCAAGCTATATGCATTGGGAGGTTGAAATAGAAAATATTTTCAATAAATAAATGGATGCACTTAGGAACAACATGGGGCGGGGGATAAATCTACACCTTGCTCCTTAAATTCCCCCATCCAATCTTGCCAATTGCTGTCTGCTTACTTTATCTGGTAGAGCAGTTAGGTAATTTTAGAATCCAGACTTTCATGGTCCTCCTGGGGCCACTTTATATGGTAATGTAGATTACTTCACTTTACTTCAAAATGTGGCTCATTGGTCCTGCTGTGTTCAGAGGCTCTCTTGCCCTTTCTGTGCAGTGTGGCCTTGGTCATTTGCCCCGAGTCCTGCCGGAATGGCACACTGATGGTACGGGATGGAATGCAACAGGGTCATCACTGACACAATTAGAGGAGCTGTGGCTGTGAGGCCCCTTGGCCATGCTGGCCTCATTTTGATTCCATTTGGGTGCTGATGATAGAGAGGAAACCTTTTCTTCTGAAGGACCATTGGCCTCTGGAAAAGTCTGTGTCATCTCCAGGCAATAGTGGTTGAAGCCTGGGCCGATGGTGGCACAGAAAAACCCCAAGTTGGGTGAAGCTTGCACAGCTGCACAGCTCTTTCCCTCTCTATGCCACCCCATCGCTTCTCTAGTGCACCAACACATGAGGCCGTGGAAGAAGAAGGCCTGGAGGGCTGGTCCAGAGAGCAGGTGTGACCCCAACAGGGGTAGAGACCAGGATGGTGCTGAGGGCCACAAGAACGTCGTGGAACCCCTGGGCTGCAGGCTCCTCACCTGAGTTACGAAAGCTCTTTGGGCAGTTGAGGGTTGCTAGCATGATGGTGCCAAGTCTTGCCACGATGGACATTTTATTTCTGCAGTTGTCACTGCAAGTGTGGCTTATGTGGTGAGTTGACCCTGCTTCTGTGGTCTCTTTCCAGGGTACCTTCAGCATCGTGCTGGAGCAGGGCAGAAAGAAGCTGGCCAAGATGGACAAAAGGCAGCTGTTCTGAGATTCACTTGAAGAGCCTTCTGTTTATCATGGACAATTGATTTCTTCACAGCTTTTAAAAACTCCATTGCTGTGTGATAGGATAGGAATTCTAAGCATTATTTGGAAGTTTGGAAGAAATGGATTGCCCTTGATCAAGAAACAAACTTATAAAATTGGAGCAGCTGCCTTTTGTTTTGGCCTTTTATACTCTGTTCATCCAACCATCCATCCATCTGCTATCTTCATTCCAGCCTTAGAAATAACCAAGACAGGTAAATATGTTGCTCAGTTCACACTAAATGCCACTGATCACCAACTAAGAATCTGTATTTGATTCTCAAAACATACCGAAGTATCAGCTCTTGGTAGGCATCCATCCAATTTGGGTTTGCATCTGCTGAATTTAATGCCATGTTTTGTATATGAGCTCGGCTCATCCCTCAACACCCTTTAAAACAAGGTTTAAAGAGGAAGGAGACCCTCCAAACAGCTCCCTATTTTGCAGGTGCTGGTAAACACTGGTGCATTATTGATGCTGCCTCCACCTCTCTCTCCTGTTGAGGATAAATAATCTGGCTGCCGGCCTCTGCAATGAATTTCTCCACAGCTTCTCCATCTCACTTGCACAGCCTAAGGCTCTACATGCCAGGGACCCATCTGGCATTTCTTGATAACTTTGCGGCAGGGAGAATCATCTTGGTAGAGCAGCCCTCCCTTTGGGCAGAATGCAATCTGTTAGTTTGTGAGTGAGTCACCACTGTGGAGAGGCAGAACCTGCAAGCCATCTGGAGAAGGAGGGATGGAGAAAGCTGGGCAAACACCGTTATCACACAAGGTCTTATTCTGGGCTGCCTTTTCTGCTTGTGGACATGTCCTCAGGAGGGATCCTGAACCCTGCCTTCCTCCCCGCACTAAATTTACGATCTGTTGTAGCACCTGCATCTTGAGTATATCATTCAAAGGTACCCCAGTCTGTCTTTGTTGCACACAGGGATGGGTGAGGATGTCAGTGCCTTTTTAAAAATAAGAATTTACCCAAATTTGCAAATTCCTTCATAAATTGCTTCTCATCTCTTTGTTTACATCATCTTCTAAGATGATTCTAGGCTTCATCAAGGTGGACTTTGCTCTTATTCTAAGTAAAGAATAAGCCAATTCTTCTGCTCTCCAAGAAGAGGTTTAAGTAAGTTTGACTGGTTACACACTATTGTTATTTATCTGTCTTTGTTGCTTTTATGATAGCATATTTTATGATCATATGTTTAGCTCATTTTCTTTTGTTTTGTTATAATCCATGGTGGTAACAATAACATTTTATTATTGTATTCACATATAGGATGGAAAGAATCTAAGATTACTTTGTTTTTAAAAATGGAATGTGGGGGAAGCAAAACTGAGAGATCTGTCCTATTTATTTATGAAAAATTTTTTCCTAGGCCTCCCACGAGGATGGCCCAGCCACAAGGTAATGCGCACAGAAGTCTTGCGCTAAGAATTTCATCAATACACACTCAGTAAAAGGTCCATTAAAACAAGATTGCCAATATAGAAACATGCAATAAATATTTACTCAATAAAAATCCATAAGAATGATTTTCAATCAAAAATAACAATAAAAAGCTATTTCCATTAAAAACCAACTGCCTAGGACACATCTTATAAAACGGCATAAACATGAGCCTACTTTGCATTAGCAAAAATTTCTGGCAACTTCCGTAAGTTTGTATGGCTCACTTTGCATACAGTTCTAGGAAGAAAAAATCATGGAATCCATGCAGCCTGGAAAATGTCAGCCTGCTGCGGACTGCTTTGATCCATCACAGAGACCTCTGACACTGCTAAATGTAAATGTGTCATTTTTGTCCCCTATGGTCTTGGAGGACAGAGCATACATTGTGGTCCTCCTGAGTGACATGTTTGATTCCATCATTCCTGCGTAGCATGCTTTGCATAATTGCTCCTCCTTCATGCGTTGGCATTTTGGGGTGTGGGCAGGGTGTGGAGATGCCTTTTCGGTATGATCTTAGTAGAAATCCCTAACTCTGAAATCCATCAGGAGGGGCTTCCATCCCTCCCTGGCTTTCCCCTTGGTCATATTGCTGAGCACCAGGCTCAGGTAAGACAAGGAGGTGACTAAACATACCAGAGGACATAGTAAAACAGGAAGAGAGTCAACCAATGGATGTTGGCGGCCCATGGGCCACATGTGACTGCTGGCCATTTTGAAGCCATCACAACCTTTTTGACTCTAAGGGGTCAAACTGGTATGAAAGCAACTGATTTTGACCCTTTGGGCACTCTGCAGCTGCCATTTTAGTTTTTGCATCATGGGATGGAGATGGGGCCCATTTCTCTCAGAATGAAACATTCCTAGTAGAAATTTTAGACTCGAAATGTGAACTAGATGGAGAAGGAGAGGGCTTGGAATGTGGCAGAGAAATGTCAAGGTAAATGAGTGAGCTTTGACAGGGTGCTGCTGAGAACCAAACTGCCTCAGCTTAAGGGGCAGACACAGTAGAAAGGTATAAATTCAGCCATCCAAGGCAGGAGAGTGGGCCATCTAAGTCACATCTGGCTTCCTGCTGATCAGCAGCATGAACCTCCCTGAGGGTGGACTCAAGCTTTTTGGGAAAGAAGGTTGGGGGAGTGTCTTCAGTTTGGAATTGACTGCTCAGATGAGCAAGAGCTGCTCTCACAGAGCTGGAAGGCATCTTACTTTTCTTGATGTTCCTTGAGAACAACCTTCTTTTGAAGCACCCTTCCTTGCAAAAAACCTGCCTAGTTCAAATAAAGGGCTGAATTTCCAAAGCCGTCTGTTTGCATCTGCTGGAGTGATATGTTCATGACACATGTGTGGAGGGGAGGAGTGGCTACACAGAAGGGCCCCTGCACCAGAACATGCCTTTAGGCCTCCCAAAATTCCCTAACCCTGAAGCACAGGCTGGAGAGACACCTGTTGCCGATTTAGTCTAAATGGTCTACAGAACATACTTTTAGCTCTGTGCTTCTTACCAGGGCAGATGGTACTAATCTAATAAACAACTGAAAAATATTAATATGCATAATAAGAACAGCCTTGCTGGGTAACCTCAGGCAGATGCTATTGCTCAGTGTGATTTTGCTATATGTAAAATGCAGATTAAAAATAAGAAGAATATGTGCATACCACAAGACATCATAAGGAAACTTGTACACAGATTTAATAGGAGCTGCCCATTACAGCAAATTGTTCTTTCAAACATGAGGATAAATGTGGGTTGCTGCCAGATGCAAATGAGCTCTATTACACTCTGCATTTACATAAACGTATCCAGGCTGGTTTTTCTCATCTTTTCTACAAGACGTGCAGGGCCAGCCTGACCATGAAGCAGTGGGAAGCCAGCAGAGTTAGGGGAGGGCCATGTTTGGTCCCTCTGAGCTGCTTGTGTCTGACAGTTACCAGAAGAACAATCTAATGAAGGAGCTGCAGTCCAGAGCTGGTTTGTTGTTGCCGTTGCTGCTGCTCCCAGACTATACCTAGGGGTGCATCGAAGCTTGCAGGATCTGTGCATTAGTGAACTTTCTCTCGTGCTCAGCCCTGTCTTGGAAAGCTAGCTGAGCCAAGACGGAGTCTGTGCATGCTCAAGGAAAGACGGTTGTGCAACAGGCAAGCTTCTTCCACATCACATGTGGTGCTTCTAAGTTTTTTTACGGCAGCAGGGGGAGGAAGCTCCATTCCTGGGGACCACCGTGTGAACAACCTTCTTCCAATCACACGCAGCAGCACAAAAAAGGACTGCTTCACATGATGCCAAAGAAGGATGCTGCTTGCACAGAATGTGGGGCTTGATTCCACCACACAACTGCTGGGCCTGCATGCCAGGAACTAGGACTCATGGAGTCCAGGCAGCTGAGCCCTGGGAATCAAATGGATTCTCACCCGCAGAATGGATTCCTCACAGATCCCCACTGTTGCATGGGGATTCCTCCCAGGAAGCTCTCATGGGTTAGTCAAGGGCAGAAGATTATCCTTATGGGTTTCTTGGACCTACGCAGTTCCTTGCAGGGGCTGGGTGCTGGTACCAGCCCTGCTGTGTTTCAGTAAAATACAGCAGCCACCATCGTACCCTCCAGCTGAGCAATCCACATCTGCCACAGCTATTCCTTGGCTCCTTCTGTGTACTCGGGTCTCCTATTAGTAGCAATTGCTTCTGACAGACCTCTTTGCGAAGTTTGTTCAAGGACAGTGTTTGCTCAGTCAAAAAAAGTATTCTGCAGGAGGTGATTATGTCATTTTACCTAAGGCACCTAATGAAATGCCTCAGATAAACAAATTTATCCTCTGATGGATGTTTCTTTGCATGCCCACAGTCTCTGATGATAAATAATTTCTTGGGATGAAAAAAAAAAGGAAAAGAGGGGAGAAAAGTAGGCCAGGAAAATGATTTCAGTAGAAAGGATAATATGAAGGAGTCCAGACACTCAAGGCTTAATTTATCCATTCTTTGGCAGTGAGAAGCTGTGGTGTTACCACATTGCCACCTAGAGCCTAACGAGGGAATAGTGGGTGCTTGGCTTGTCATTTTCCCACTTCGCTACTTCCTCTTTGGGTGAAGCAATGGAGGACTTCATGGGAAACCAGACACCTGCGATGCCTTGCAGGGGCCTCAGCACAATCCAGCCTCAAATCCACATGTGGAATCCTGCCTTTTTTGTCCACAAGAAGGTAGAATCACAATCTTCCTCTCCACAAGAAGGTAGCATGCAATTTCTTGCATCCCAACACCAAATTAATGGCTCATTGCAGCCATGCTGCTTACCCACGTTCCATGACATAACTTCCCTCGTTTGGAATACAAATCTACAATGAATAGCATAGTTACCTGTTGATCCAGTTATCTGGTCTGATCTGTTTGGTCATTGCTTACATATTTGTTTCTTTCAAGCTAATAAAAGACAGGGAAAAATAACCTTCAACAGTAGGTCTCTGATGTTGTGTAATAGCTAGAACTGTACGGAAATGAAAAGCATCAATTAATTGAAGGCTGAATTAATAGAATTTGAGGGCTGCAATCCTATTCACCCTTGCCAGAGGGTAAATCCCACAGAACGCAATAGGACTTATTTCTGGGTGGGGAGGCACCAGATGCCACGGGAGGAGTATGTTGGTGGGATTTTCCCATCAAGGTGAACTGAGAGTGTAACCTCATAATGTCCACTCAGGAGAACCATTGAATTCAGCGGAGCTTCCATCTTGAGCAGGTATGTATAGGATTGTACTCTTAGGGAGAGAAGGCAAAATGGGGTTTGGCTGAAGGGATATATGGGATTGTCGAATCTGCACAGACTTGCTGCTCCTTTTCACCGCTGCAACCTGCTGGTCACCTGTCTCTCACTGTGGAGCAGACAGTGGAGGTGGTGAGAAGGAGGTCCAGGAGAGGGCATGGCTTCCTGGCTCCACGGCACTCAGCTTGGAAAGGAAGCAGCCGGCAGGCAATGGCGTGAAAGAGGTTGAGGAGGAACTGGTGACAATGGCAGTGGGAAGACAGACTCAGTGAGAGGGGAGTCATGTGAAGGTCCCTTTCCCAAGGGTACAAATGTACAAAGTTCTGAACAAATTGGGCCAGGATACCCGAGGGAGCTCCTTCTCCCCTGCCAACCTACCTTCTCACTGAAGTCGTAAGGTGAGGTTCTCCTGGTGGTTCCAGTGGACCAAACCTAGTGTGTCAGAAGAGCCTCCAAGATGATGGCTTCATTTCAATGGAATTTCCTTTGAAACTCCCCTGGAGGTCATCAGGCTCTGACCCAGTGCTGTTAACGGCACCTACTGAGGACATCTTTCTTGCAGGCACCTTCCTTTCTGAACAGTCATAGGTCCAACGTTATCCTGTTTCTAGTGCGTTCTTTGTATTCTTCATTCTTCTAACTGTTTCATCCCACTGGAGAGGAAGGAGAGACATGCTAGGGAAAGCTGATGCCAGAAGAGGAGGAGGGAGACCGACTACGACACACATCAATTCATGAAAGAAGCCACAGCCTTGAGTTCACAAGCGCTGGGCTGGGCTGGGCTGGGCTGGGCTGGGCTGTGAAGGACAAGGCATTTTGGAGGGCATGCATTTATAGGGTTGCCATAAGTCAGAGAAAACTAGATGGCATAGCACAACAACATCTGCTCCGTCTTTTTTAGTGTTTACTCTGAAATCTGCTTGAACATGGAGCCGTGTCTTTCCTACTGTAAAGAAGATAAATAATGGTAAGACCTACAGTCAGCACAGTCCTCCTCTTCTCCTTGAACTATTCCCTCTTCAGCTTGGACCTATGTCTCACTGCCTTCTGCTGGCAAGTTGGCACTGATTGCACTAGGAGTGGATTACTCAGAACTATTTGTATGTTTCTTATAAGCTCCTTGGCGCGAGCTTGATATTACAAGCTCCCCCCCACAGCAGACAGATGAACCCAGGCTCGCCACTTTGATGATGTCTCACTAGCAATAATGGGCTATTTATTTGTTCCAAGAGAGATTTGTAAGGGTTCCATGAAGATAGACTAGGGCAGCAGGTTCGGCAAAGGAGCTACATGAGCCCTGCCAGGGACTATGTTATGGTGCTAGTAATAGTACTTACTGAGTTCTTTTGCTTAAGGGCCACCATGGCTCTCTTTGATTGCCATGTGTCTTTGTAGATCGTGTTCAGCTATTAATGGCAGAATCTTCAGCCAGAAGAAAGAGGAACTTAGCTAGGCCTTGTAAGCTCCAGTAGAAGATTTTGTGAGATGCAGTTGAGCTCTCATGAGGTCTTGTAGGAACTGTTGTGTTTATATTCTATCTTCTGCCTGACCAAGCGCTTTTCTGCCAGGTAATCTTGGGGGACAGTGTACCTCAAAAGGGTAGCAACCAACCTCTTTGTTTTCAGAGATGGAGTGTGAGGTTGGGTCCACCGTGGCTTCTTTGTCCCAACATCTCAGGTGCAATCTGACACCTGCAGAGCCCCAACCCAACCCCTAGTCAAGATAGTTGAACTCAACTTGCAGTCCAGACTGAGTCTGATATATGGTCACAGCACTTGGCCTAATTTATGTGCCCCCCCACCCCCACACACACCCCCTACACCAGAGACACAGAGCAGTTGCCTTGGGTTCAGTCCCAAGAATCCTTAGTAGGACCAAGAAGACCCATATCTCAAACCCTGCTGAGCCACTGCCAGTTGATGTAGGGTATATTGAGTTGAATGGACCACGGGACTAATTCAGTATATGGGGCTTCCCATCTGTTAGGGAGTTTCCCATCACCTCCACAGAATCATGTCAACAAGCACAAGATTGGATTCAAACTCTAATGAAGATGGAGAGAGGCTGGTCAAAATGGTTGATGTTTGAGGGCTACAGCAGATGAGGTAGGTGGGGATACTTTGCAGAGGTCTAAAGTTATTCTGAAACTGTGCAGACAAGGATACTAAAGCAGAAGAAGAGGAAGGAGGGACTAGAGTTTGCAGACTCCGGGGTTGAGTGTCAAAGAAGGAGAGAGGAGCAACATAAACTAGCACACTGGTGAAAGATGTTACCTGCCTAAGAACTCGCCCCACTAAGGATCAGCTCTAGCATGGCCAACCTGAGCAGAAGGGCTGTAACTATTTTCCATGAGTCTGGCATCAATTTTCTTTCCATGGGGTGTTTTATCGAAGCAAGACTGGCTTGTCTGTATATTTTTGCATAAACAAGAATACTTACTCTGAATCGTGATTTGAAGACCTGTCTGCAATGGGAAGCAACATAGAAAGCCTTGATGCTGCGTTTCCTGTCTTCTGCTCTTTGTAGCAGCTGGAGAACCTCAGCACTTGCACCCCATTTGAATACATTCTCATAAAGGTGTTGCCCAGATGTGCATTTGGAGTTTCATGTAGCCCAACCAAGCTGCCTTTGTTTTCTAAATGATTAATTGCTATTGATGAGTGAACCTGGTATGCTACCTTAATTTTTTTTATCATGCCTCCTCCGAAGAAAAGATCTCACTTGCAGGATCTATTTAACACATGATAGCTTGTCTCCCAACCATGACACCCAGGTCAAGGCTGCAGATGTGATTGACTCCTGGAATATTTTTGAACTGTCATGTCTGTCGAGAGTTGCACGGGACAGAGTAAAAGGGATTGGTGCAATGACAGATTAATTTCTGAAAACTGTCTGAGAAATCACCCCCCACACACCCTGCCACCCCCATAAATTCTGCTCTGCCTCATATTCTTGCTTTATGACGTGGCATGCTAAATCTTAACTCCTGCAAGGACAGCATATGGGAGTGTGAATATATATATATATATATATATATATATATATATATATATATGAGAATGAATAAACAAGGCAAGTAATCCAATCTCATTGCAAATATTATTCAGTTCCTGCACCGTTGCTCTGGGCAACCAGCTTGAGTGGGGATATTGTCTCTAACCTTAAAAACTGATTATAGGGTACTTCAGTGCCTCATACTGTCTTAAAGAGGATTAGAAGGTAGGGTAAAGCTGGCTTAGAGGCTATGTTAACAAAGCCTCAAAGGCATCCGCCGATTTCCTTGTTCAAGAAGTGATTAACTTATTTAGCAACTGGTGGAAAATAATAATAATAATACTGTGAACATTCCAGGCGCCAGCCAGATGGTAATTAGGAGATGTAATTCCTGTCGGCGCATGCCTGAATCTGGCAGAGAATTGTCTCTCCACTGGAGGAATCATCTGTTTGTGTCAAAAAAAGAATGGGATAGGTTTTCTCCAAAAGGCATACAATAAAAGAAAGAACAAAATCAAATTGCCAAAAGGGTTTTTTCTGCAGTCGGAATGTGCCAGGTCTCGTTTGTGGAGGAGGTTCTGTGCTGTCGAGCTATAGAGTTGTCTTCCTGCCTCTTTAGATGACACAGCTGATGCAGCTGTGACCGAGTTCCTCTTCTGCCAAACTTCTCTGGACAGTTGGGTCGAGCTGAGCACTGACCTACAGATAAAGAAAGCTGCTTAAAATAGCATTTTTGGCATTTGCTTCCTCGGTAAAAAGAAATCAAAAGCTTTTTCAGGGCTTGGGACCCCTGCCCTCTTTAGAAAGAAAATAAGGAAGTAGGCCAATGTACACTTACCTTGGAAGGGATCTGAGACGTCATCTAGACTAACCCCTTATTTGATGTATCTTTGATGCAGGATGCAAGTCAAGGATTCCTGATGGTTGGCCATTCAGCTTCTGATTAAATTCCTTCAGTGAAGGAGAACCTCCCACCCTGTGTGGAAACCTCTTCTATGGTAAAGAGCTCTTACCTATTTCTCTGGGTATTTACCTGATCTTGGCTGCTTTCTAGCTTCCACACACTGGTTCTACCCTCTGGAGCAAGAAGGGACAAGGCTGCCCCATCTTTTGCATGACAGCCTTTCAGATATCTGAAGATAGCTATCAGGTCTCTCCTTGGACAACCTTTCCCTGAGCGAAACATGTCTGACACTTTCCCTTCAGACTTTGTTTCCAAAGGCCTCATTGCCCCATACAACTCCACTGAACATGGCCTAAATTGTCAATCACCCAGTGGGTCACTTCACAGATGAGCCTCCAGGGGCAGGAATATCTGCAGAAGGTCCACCAAAGGATTTCTTAACATTGCAGCAGGTTCAGCTGGGAAATCATGACCCTTCCTAAACTGCAGGGCTTCACTTTGAGCTGTTATAAATGGTCTAACAGTTAGAAAACCAGCTTCAGAATGAGCATGAGGCATTCCCTGGGCCTTTCTATTCAATACATCCCAAATATTCTTGCTACGGCCTTTACTGGTGTTTTAGGACGGAGGAGAACCAGGCCTATATTTTTTCTTTAACCCTTGAAACATGCACAGCCCATTGGCAGATTTTCAAGTTTGGATTAACATATGGGAGGCAGCTGTTAACCTTTAACTCAGCAAAGGCCAACACCAATTAAGATGGCATTAACCTTTCCTCTGGTATGTGAAGTGGAGAGCCCAAACATCAACACGGGGGGAAGGAAACAAATTGGTTCATTCAAGGCCGATTAATGTGGGTGCCCTCTGAGGCCAAGTTTATGGGTTTGGGTGGGGGAAAATATGCCCATGCCTTTATTGAATGGAGGCACAACTTTAAGATTACTATGGGTCAGCACATAGAGGGGGCAGTCCATTCCCAAAGCATCCATGATGCAAACCATCCAGAAGCCATCCTCAGTGTTCCCGTGTTTGCAGTAAACCATGCAAAAGCTCACATGCAGATGAAGAGGGAACCATCATCCAAGATTTACAGGGGTGAACTGGTGGCTAATTTCAGCTATCGCAAGTCACAAGGGGCCACCGCTGAGGAAAGGCAAGGAGTGCAGGTTGTATGGAAAGCTCAGATTGCTTTGTGCAATCTCACCAACAGGGGAGAAGGACCAGCTTGTTGAGGCTCAACTCTCATGGTCTTCGGCAGGAGGAAACAATGCACTGGGGTTGAAGAAAGCAGAGACGTAAAGCCAGTATGGTGTGGTGGTTAGAATGCTGGACTGGGACTCAGGAGATCTGGGATCTAGTCCCTGCTCAGCCATACAACTCATTGAATGAGTTGGGGCTAGTCGCAGACTTTCATCCAAACCTACTTCTCAAGACTGTTGTGGGATTAAAATGGAGAGGAAAAGGATCATATAAACCACCCTGGGTTCCTTGCAAGAGGAAAACATGTAAAGCATAAAATGTCATCCTTGTCATAATCCCATGCAGGTCCAGGCCTGGTGCATCCATTCTCAGCTTCTACAGAGTTGCTTCCTGCACTGCTGGGTTGTTCTGAACAACTGGATGCATACTAAGCCCCAGAGAAAAGGGGAAGCTGGGCCTCGCAGCAGAAAGATCATGCCATCACTGTCAGGTGGACACGCTTCATCGTGGGGTTCTACAGGTGGGAAGGGATCCTACCCCTGGGAGCCTGTTGCCAAACATCCAGATGTGGAGGTAAGTGATGCAGAGCTTCAGGTGATGGTCTGGGCAGCTAGGCAGGGTTCAGAGAGGAGAAGGCAGCTCAGCAGAGTCATTGGGCTTCCTCATATACTGAGATTACACCCACTCTATCTTGGCAGTACCATTGATTTACAGGCCACAACTCACATTCATGATTCAGAATGCAGTCGTTTGCTGCTTAGAACCCGGCAAGCCCTGTCATTCTCTTCCCCCATTTCACAGGGCTCCTTGCTGCACAGCACCCTGTGAAGTCCTGGAAAACATCTTTCCTCCAATCGAACCTGGCAGCAACAAATTCACTCCCATGGCTCCTGCCTTGACACCCCCCTCCCCGCCTTCTAGTTTTCAACCACCTCTGCTACATGCTGGCTGAATCAGAAATCGGGGTATGTTTGTTTTGGAAGTTGCTTGGATTCCCTTGGCAATTCTGTCTGCAGCAAGAAGCAAGCTGTGGGGAGAGGTTTCACATTTCAAAGGTGGAAGGAAAAGGACACCTGGGAGAAAGAATGAATGGAGTGATTTAATGCACCGCTCTCCCTCCAGGTGCAGTATAGAACACAATGCTTCTCAAGTGCAGCAAGGACCAAGCATGTGTTCCCCACCTCCTTGGCCAGGTGGCTGGCATCATAGCACATGTCACCCTCTACACATGTGGGTTAGGACCCCTTGTGATCTCCCTAGCTCTAAGCAATCCACTTCCTGTCCTGGCTGACTTTTGCCAGATTCCTTTGTGGAGGCCAGGGAGAGAAGGAAACAGGTGGGTCATTATTACCGATTCATTGCAAATATTGTCTTTGGTTGAACTGAACACAGAGATTTATTGAAGGACTGCTGTATTGCAATAACCACATCTGCTGCTTCTCAGCTTGGACCATCATATTTTGGTATGCGACTTTTCTAGAGGGTGCCCAAGGCGGAATCAGCAAAAAGGAGACCCTAACGGAGAAAAATGGGACATGTATGCATAAAAGACATATATGTGGTTTCATATGCATACATTCACATTTAGAAATAACTACTATAGTTGAAATAGCAATGCAATACATCTCACCCTATTGTGTAAGACAGCATCTGTTTGGGCTGTTGTTCAGATGGTAGCTGTGAATGGGTAGGATCTTTTAAGGTTCTTGATCTTTAAATTGAAATTGGACAGGACTGAATGTCGAATGTAGGCCATTCAACTACAGGACCATCTTGTGGCAGTTCTTTAAAGAGAAGACAGTCCTCTTTTAAAGGAGGCCAGATGGACACCCTACCACCACATCTTTTACTGTGCCAGGACCTTGTGCTGCTGTTAGGGGTGCCTGCATCCCTTTCTAGCAATGAACTGCATTTATGCGCATGTAAGGATAGCATCCATGCTGCCAACTTGGTGGGTTTTAATCATTTTTAATCTCCAGTTCTTGAAGCTGCAGCTGATTGCTCTGAGTGCCCAGCTCATGAGCACCTTGGCATGCTGCAACCAGTCCCAAGTCAGGACAGTTGAGAGCAGCTGAAGCAAGCCAGGCCTCTTTAAGGATCGATATCTCAGTCAATGCAGAGGTTGAGCTAGCCAGATCAGGAGGCTCCTGTTGAAGTTTCTGTTTTGCTCTGGTTGAATTGAAGCAACCCTATTTGGTGCAGAGCCCCAGCACCACCTGGAGCTGTCCCTGGTGCTGGTCTCTTTCTGCCGTACCTCCTGAGAAACCTGCCCCTACCCGACCCTAGTTCAAGATCAGGGTCCTTAACGGAATCCTGAAGCACACGTTACATCTCGAAACTGACAGCCTCAAATGGCAGAGTTTTCCAAGGAACAAACAAAAGCTAGATACCTGAAGAGGTGAAAAGAAAATTAAACAATGCCAAGGAAGGAAGGCATTATGCTAATAGGCAGCTTTTATACCGATTTTTATACAAATTTAATGAACAAGCAAGCAGGCAAGACTCTTTCCTTTTCCCCTCCTGCCCTCCCTGTTTTGTGTTAAACTTGTCTAAATGCAGCTCTGTTTCTGATCCAGGGAGTGTATATGCCATCAGCAATCTGTCAGAGTCAATAACATTCTTCCCTTCTGCCCATCAGCTTTGCCTCCAAGAGCTAACATTTCTTTGTGAATTATCACTAATGTGGTGACAAATGGTGTGTGATCTTTCCTCCTCCTCCTCCTCCTCCCCCTCCCACTTTTCTCTCTCTCTGAATTTGGATGCTCTGCAGATTAGGAAAGCATAAACTGCTTCTCATTAAATGGATGGTGATAATGGATGATTTTACAAGGTGCTGGTAAATACCTTTAAAGCTCTCCATGGCTCAGGTCCAAAATACCTTCAGGAACGCCTTTCCCCCATATGTTCTGCCTTGCCCACTGTGGTCCTCTGGGGACATCTTTTGAAGTTTGCCTCCGCAAGATTAATGTCAACTACCCAGAGGACTTTCTCAGCGGTTCCCCCTAAAGTGTGGAATGGCCTGCTGGGAGCGATGCATCAGATGTCCCAGGCTGTCACCTTCAAGAGGGAGTTAAAGATGTATCTGTTCCAACAGTCTTTCCCAGATTAGTTTTATTTCATATGTTTCTTTTTAATCTAAATGTGATTCAGTGTTGGTTTTACATTCTAGGCGAATGGGGCAGTATGCGAAAATACGGATGAATGAGTGAATGTTCAAACAGAAACAACATGAATCTTTGCAGGGCATTTCCTGAAATCTTGCTGAAAGTAGGAATGGCTGGATCTGTCATTCTATAGGATGTAACAGAGGGCTCAGATATTGGAGGTCTCAGTCTATCCTAAGCCCTGCCAGGGTGTTGACTTTTAAGACATTAGAAGTCATGTTGCAAGTGGTGGAAAACATTTTCTGTGTGTGTGTGTGTGTGTGCGTGCATGTGCATACATGCATGCTAAAAATGGTGATAAGTGGACCACAGAATTTTATTGTGTTGGTAGCATCAGCATTTAGGGGTTCTGTCCTTGCACCTGAAGCTGCATTTGCTGGGCTGAGAGGTTGCAGTTCTCTCCAGTGCCTTCTGTTTGAATCATACAGGAGGTAAGCACCATTCCAGAGGCATGTTTGGGTGTGGGAATACGGCCGCCCCTACTAGATTTATACAGCTCAGTCCAGTTGTCACAAGTCTTCCTTCTGAACGAGCCTCCAACACAATGCTTTTTACTACCCATATAAAGAAGGATGCTGCAAACCTTGGAGCATTTTGGTCAGGATGAAATGGTCAAACTGGTGCTCTGATAATACTATGGACTACAGCTCCCACAATCCCTACCATTGACCATGCTAACTGGAGCTTCTGGGATTGTTGTCCAAAACATCTGGAGGAACCAACTTCAACTTTTTGAGCTCCATTTCTCTAATGGAGAAACATGGCCTAAACATGCTTGAACTTCAGTTTTGCAACAATACTGGGAATTCATTTGCTGTAGCTCCATTCATGCTCAAAAGGTTTGCCCCTGGAAAGAAGTAAATGGCTTCCAGCATTTGTTGCTAATGATTTTCTTAATCAAACTTTCTCTCTCTCTCCAAACTGTTAAGGAGACATATTAGGGCAAAGTCTGTCAGCAGTGCCCAAAACCACATCTGCTTGAGCAAAATGAAATGCTGAAGCAAGTTGGAATTCTCATGTGACTCATTTCTATCCAGCTGTGATCAACTGTATAAAGCAGCTCTTGTGGAATATGCACGAGAATCTAGTTTTGGAGAATGATGTTAGGCTTGGAAGATCTATACCAACTTCTCTGATAATCAGTTCACCCTGTATAAACTGCTGCTTTATATTCTTCCTGGTAGCTTTTTTCCCTGATTTTTTAAAAACTTTGTAAGGGTCCTTAAATATGATCTTGAATCAAAATATGTAGCACTCCAAATTCTACTGAAGAGTAGCTCCATCATAGTTAATTACACTGGATTCCATATTTTCTTCAAAGTAGCTATCACACTCTTCTTTTGTTGCTGTTGCTGATTTCAAGTTCTTCATAGGTTGACCAAAGTCCAGTAGCACAAATGATGGGGCCCATGAGTGCATGATGTGCAATGGAATACTACAGCCATGGGTAGAGATGTACACATATGGTTAGATCTATTCCATCATGGATTGTTCGGTGTCTTTGATCTTGCTCCCACTCCTGCTCACAAATAATGCAAACACGTCACAGTCCCTGCATTTGAAAGCATTCAGGACTCTGCTTTTAAAAATGCGTACTGGTGCTAAAGTGCATTTACACAGAGTTCTGCCCTACCCCTGTAAGAAGGAAAGAGTTAGCAGTACTTTACCACTCAGGAAAAGATGGGCTTCTGCAGAATTTGCTGGTCTGATTCATAAAAATCTGAATATAGTTAACTCCGTTGTGGACTTCCCTTCTCTCCATTTTTGTATCGTGATGACCCTGTGAAGCATGCTAGCCTGAGAGAGAGGGAGAGGCAAATCTTGGGAGAGGGAGAAGGAGAGCGGAAGAAAGGGAGGTCAGGCTGAGAGGCAACGAATGGCTTGAAGTCAAATGAGCTTCATGGTCCAATGGGAATGATAAGACCTGAACCTCCTCAGCTCCAATCCAAGGCTCTGAGCACTGCATCATTCTGGCCCATGAAGGCTTAAGCTCAACCATCCCACTGGCTAGTTTCCTACTTTTCTCTTTCCCACACTCCCCATGTGGTGCTGGTACAGGAGAAAGACTATTTCTTGGCTGCTGTTCACTCTTTGCGATGAAGATTTCCAAACATACTCAGCGCCTGTGTTGCAGTGAACTCTGGGAAAACAAAGATGCAGTTAGACTCATTGACCAGGAAGAATGTAACACTTCAGAAACTGGAATGCCCTTGAGCAGACCAGATTCTGAATAGGTGCACAATTTTGCATTGTGAAGAACTAAGCTTGGATAGAGCCCTTAGGTATTGTCCACCCCCTTCCCTGCCATTCCCACTCCTATTTCCCCCTCCCAAATTTGTACACATTAGAATTTGTGGGAAATGTGCAGAGGGCACTGGAAGAACTCAGTCTTGCTGAAACTTCTACAAGACCCAGAAAAAGCCGGAGGTTTTCCCACATAAGAATGCAAAAAGGCTCAGAAAGATCGAAACCATTCCAAACGGAAATGGGTTGATTTTGCTTCTCTGTAGTCTGTTGGTTAGCTCATATTAAAGTCACAAGTTTTCCTTCTCTGGCCCTCATTTCTTGTTCTGAGTTAGATGAACCAACCACCTGACCAAGCGTAAGTTAGCTTCTAACGGACTTACATTCCTAAATGCAGCTACACAGTTGTTTTTTGTTACAAATGTGGAGGCCCCTTTCCTGTACCACACCTATAGTTCAATACCAGGCAGGAAAAACTAAAAAAAAAAGGTCTTTGGATCTTTGTTTAAAATTACTCTCCACCATTCCTGTGATTGCACGAACCAATCATTCTTTTCCTAAGCTTTCCAAAAGCTGACATGAGCCCCCTGTGTTGGGAACTACTTTTTCTTCCTTTTAATGCACAATCTTAGATAAAGAGTGAGTGAGAGTGTTACCAAAAGCCTTTGCTGTTGTTTGTACATTTAGATGCTGTGATTAAATTACATCCATAATGCATAATGTTTGCATTGTAATACATTATTAATGATAATAACACTGTCTTGTAAGGTCCATTCCAAAGAAGCATGCTTCCCCTGGATGGTTCATTGGTCTATTCACACACAATTTTCATACATCTCTAAAGATTACCATTTTAACAGCTTTCTATATGGATACCACCAGGCAGTTATATTTGACAGTGCATAAATCTAATTCCCTGTGCACTCAATTTTCTTCTGGCAGTGAAATCAATTTGAATCTGTCTGGATTTTATTCTAAAGTCTATTAATGCCTTGCCTCTCTCTCTCTCTTGCTCAACAATCTCACTTTTTCACAAATTTAATTCAGCAAGTGAAAAAAGACGGTCGGCTGATACAAACCCGTCTTTTATCTTGTTACAACAAAGCCTAATTAGGCATGAAGGGGACATACAGAGGAGTTTACAATTAGCCCTTTGGCAATAAAGGTTAGCTGTTGTGAAATTCCGTAACGTTCACAGTGGAACTTGGCCTCTTTCCAGTCATCATGGTCGTTCAAAAGAGTCAGCCCAATCGTTCTTGACAGGCAAACAAGCACAGATGCCTTTACCACACCTGACAGGTTGGTATGTCCAGAGCAGAGGGCCAGCAGTTCATCTCACCGGGCGATTCTCCTCTGGAGCAATGGGTGGCTGGAAGAAGAGAAGCTGTATTGCCCTCTCTGGCTTGCCATCAAGGATCAGCTGGTTCAGACTGCCAGCTACCAGAATGTTACACATTTGGTCAGAAAGGCACATGGGTTTGGAAGTGGAGTTGATGGGACTTGACTGATGAACAGTAGGTTGCAAGTGGGGATTGATTTCCCTAGGCTTGGATTCTGCTTCCTGCCAAGAGATGGAAGCCTTGTGGAGGGAACGGGGAGATGCATGCTTACCCACTGCAGGGGTGTTCAGCAGGACTTGGGCGTAGGACTGCAGCTGGAGTTCAGGCCACCAGGCTGTGCAAGAAGAGAGCTGACATCCTCAGGGTTGGGCTTAGGGATCTTGAGAGGGACATGTGAGAAATCCCGTTCAGCTCTTTCTCTCTTTACATTTATCCTATTTACTGTTTTCATACCGAATATGGATTCAGAGGGTTAGGGGCAGGGGCTGGGATGGGGACATGCAACTTGTTTTGGCTTACAATTGCCATCTCAGAGCTGATAGGAGTTGTAAACCAAATGAAATTCCCCACCCCAGTCTAGGAAGCTTTGGAGAAGGTTCCTCCATGGGTTTTCACACACACTGTCTTACATTTCCTGGCCTGTGTGCCACAGTCTTTTCCTAAGATGGTGAGGTCCAGGGGATGATTGGTCAGCCACCTGTAATCCAGCTGGTGGAACCTGTCCTTGCTAGGGTAGGATGAGACTTTTGGGGTGGATTTTGGGCACAATCCAACCAATGTTAAGCTCTTAATGATACCATGGCCTTCAGTAGGAGAGATTTACCCATTCTTTTAATTCTCCAACTCAGATCAATGCCATGAGTGGAGCTGGCTGGAGCTGGTCAGACTAGATGGCCCAGGAGACCCCTTCTGACTCGCTCTGTTTCTGTGTTTCTATGTACTAAAGGACATTGGCTCTCCTCCTGCACTTCCTTCTAATGGCAACTGTGCTTGGGATTGGATTTCATTCTATAGCACAAAGCATACAGATACCCATGTGGTAGTAATCACAGGGGGATTGCAGTCATGAATCTCCCACTGTCTCACCGAATTGTGCCTCATGGAGAATTTAATTCTGTCCAGATCACAGCCAGCAGATCAACTTTCACATTTTACAGCTTTTCACAGTGTATCCTCTCCCGCATCTCAGTTTGCCAATGGGTAACTGAGGCTGAGATAGTCTGTTCTACCTCACCTTGTTAACCCATCTCTGTGAAGGGAGTAAGGTCAGAAGGTTTGCCTTTGGAAATGTTGTGGATTACCTTGGCTTTTGTAATGTGACTTTGTGTGTGCGTATGCACACATGTACTAGCTCTCTGCAGCTCAGTGACCTCTCCAAATGCTTTGGACTACAACTTGCAGTGTTCTTACCCATGTTGGCTTTGTTTGCTTGGAGCTGAAGTTCAAATGTATGGAAGATACCAGGTTGGGAAAAGATAAAGTTCAGCACTGTGATCATATCTGGCCTGTCTGAGCTAGGGACACATGAGAAAACCATTTCCACACATTTTGTTCAGGATTTGGCAGACACAGGGGCAATCCATGCTCAAAGTTTTTGACTTTCCAAGCTTGCAATGTGATTTGTGGACCCACTCAAAAATGAAAAGCATGCATGCATTTAAAAATGCATTTGACAAATGCACAAATGGATGAATGTTTTAGTCAATGGGAGAAGAATGCACAGAGTCAGAATATGTGTCTAAAAGATACACATCAATTTTCCTGCAAAAGAAAAGAACAAAACTTGCTAGCTGGTACAAGCTCAAATTGGAATGAGCATCAGGGTGAATTTCAGAGAATTTTGGAGAGCTTGTGCTTTGGGGATTGCACATGGCTAGCTGGGCATACCAGTCTGGCTAACTGAGTTTCCCAAAAATATCACATCCCTTCCCCCAGGATCCACACCTTGCTTCCTACCATGAATCATTTGGGGGTTTCCAGACCTTGATGCAATAATCAGTAAGCCCTTCCTTGCGTCTTACTTACTGGCAGAAAGAGCTTTAAGATAAAATTAGCCGGTGTTATGACCACATCCCTTTTGTTTTGGTTCTGCCCTCTGCTGCAGTGCAGCTCCAGAGAGCTGTTCCAAACTGGGCATTGCCTCTTGGGTTGGAAGAAGTTCAACAATCTTGCCCTGAGAAATCCATTTCTCATAATAAAACCTAGTAGATCCTTTTCAGCCGTGTGGATATGGTGGGGTCACTTGGTGCTCTCTGCTAATGTAGAGGTGGGGATCCCTTTAAAATAAATTTGCTTTGTTTCTTATTTATGGAAATTGGATTGGAGACTGAGATAGCAAACACCGTCCTTCTGTGACCGCGTGACCTCTAGAAGGTTTGGACCTGGAGCTCCAGCAGCTGGTGGCCACACTGACTGAGGCCGATGCAAGTTGGAAGTCCAAAACATCTGGACACCATCACCTTGGGGAAGGGTCTTTGAAATCCAGAGATCAGTAAGCAGAATGATAGAAGATGGATGAATCAAGCCACATCCATCTTCTGGGTCCAATAGAGGAATTGGCGAGTGTGGAAGCCCTCCTTGCAGGTCAAAGAAGGCTGATAGCAGCAACGCTTTGCAATGCATGAGAAGCAATTGGCAGGGACACCATGGAAAGAAAATCTGTCATTCATAAACATGCCCTTGTCATTAGACAAACCTCCCTGCTGCTTGACGGACATTTAACATCAACATGATCAAAATATTGATTGAAAAGCCTTGCTGTGCTTCCTTTTATATTCTTTCAGATCTATCTAATCGGGGCTCTCTCCAGGCGCCGTGCTGTGTTGCTTCCCAGACAAGAAAATGATAGATTATCTATCTTTGGCAATGGACCCAGGCCTGGTCAAGATTAGTGCTTCAATTAGCTGCTGATGGCATTCCATTAGAATATTGCTTTTTGAAGAGCAGTAAACAAGAATGTTGTGCTTTGATTTTTCAGATTTAATTACTTCCATCAGGGGCTATAAATGAGCTCATTAGTCTTAGTGGCTCGCTAGCCTAGAGAGACAATAGAACATTACTGCTATTGTTTTTGTGATTCCCCACAAGGCTTTTAGGGGATGGCCAGCGTCCTTTCTCCTCTTTCCTTTCCAGCCAACAGTGCTAAGCTTGCAAAGAGCTTCAAGGGCATATTTCTGTGTAGGGAGAGATTGTGTAAACTCCACTCTATCTCTTTTTTTCCTTTTTGGAGATTAACATCTTTCATTCCACTGTCTGTTCATTGATGGAATCAGATGTTTTTCGAAGCACAATTTCATTCCGCTGGTGCTGACGTGTGGTAGTGCAAGGGCACACTTGCACGTGGGTGAATGCAAATTAGTGCTACTGAGGAGCAGTGCAAATCCCAAGTGGAAAACCTGTCTTCAAGTCCATATTGCAGAAAAAGCCCCCTTCCCCCCATTGAAGAATCTGGGGTGAGACCCCATCTGGAATATTGCATCCAGTTCTGGGTACCACCATTTAAGAAAGATGCAGAGACACTGGAAAGGATTCCGAGGAGGGCAACGAGGATGATCCAGTACTCGCTACTGCATTTGGGGCCTTGAATAGGGTGTCCTCATCTGTCGTGCAAGCAAAGAAGAAATCCTCACACAATTAACATTCACGATCAGCCATTGTTGCTTTGGAGTTGGAGCGAAAAGGAAGACGGCAGTAATGCCAACCTTTCATTACCACTTAGAGGATTAACCCCAATTGTAAAAATTTCTCCCTCAATTAAGCACCTAAAATCCAGGTGCTAAGAAAGAATGAGAATAACAACCCGGATCACCCATTACAATGTGGAATTGCTCTAAAATCCAAATTAAATGAGTGTGATAGAAACCATAAAAAGTTCTGCTTTATGGACCTGTGTCACATGGACCACCAGCATCAAAGGAGCAACCAGCCTTTTTAACTGTCCTTATTAACAGATATGCCGCATTGAAGTTGTAACACAACAGGCCGCCCAATAGGAATGCCAGCACAGATAATTTCCTAGTTATTCAAACATCTCCAAGTGGGCGCACTTCCCCTAATATTTGCTTATATGAATCCTTTCATCTTTCTCTTTCCTTTCCCTGGAAATCTCCATCTTTGTGCTAATTTTTTTCTGCTTAACCTCAAGTAGAGAAAAGCAGAGGTCCTGTTGAGATCCGAAGGTCTGTTACCTGGAAGAAGGAGCAGAGCTGTTCTGTCTCACTCCAGATTCCAGGACTAGAACCAAGGGATGGGATTTGCAAGGCAGCAGATCCTGGCTGAAGAGTAAGAGGCGCTTCCTAAGTGTAAGACCAGCGTAATAAATGGGCCCATTCTCTTTTGCAGTACTGAATGCTATTTCTGTTGTCACAAGATTCCTGACTGAGAATGGGGTTGAGTTACATGACTTTTAAGGTCCCTTCAGATTCATATGGTTCTATCTTCTATGCTTGAGGTGTCAGAGATCTTGGATGAGGGTCCAGGAATCACATCTCCCTCACCAATGGACAACAGGACACCAGAGTCTTCTGAGTACTTTCAGTCATTGGTGATGATGAAGGCGGTGACAACCATGATTGCCTTGATATTCCCTCAAGGACTACAGGGTGGTCTGCATGGACTTCTCCACTATTATCCTCACAGCAACTGTTTGAGTGAGCGAGTGGCAGGTCCAAGATGACCCAGGAAGCTCCATGATTGAGAAGGAATGTGCACCCAGGCCTTCCTGGGACAAAGCCACTGTCAAAGACCACCTGGTCTGGCATTGCACCTTCAGCAGCTTCTCAAATCCAGGACCAATCCTTCATGTTACTTGCCAGCTCTCCATATTTGCAGGTTGACAAGTGAATGACACTGTTGTCCCCCTGAACTTCATAGTTGCATCCGATGTTTGCCACTTCCTGCTTTCCCACACCCTGCCTCTTTGTTTGCCTGTTTCTAGATCTCTTTTGCTTTCCAGTTCACTTCTGGACTGACTTTTTGCCCTGGCCACACTCTAATTGGCAGCTTCTGAATGTATCTGAAGGGTTGGAATGTACAAAGCTCTACAATTCACTTGCACTCAATGTCTCACTTTCCCTGCTTCAGCGTCGTTCCATCTCCTTCCCACCTCTGTTTTGAAAGTTGTGTTTTTTCTAAAGTACGCACAGAAGTAGTTATGTGCAATTACCTACATTATGCAATTTTGTGTGCCCTTTTCCAAATTTCCCCTTTGCGTACACATTTTTTCAAAGTATGTGCATTTTTGTGAGTAATTTTCACTAATATACTACAATATGGTGAACCCATTCCCTTAATATACTCATTCTGGTATGCACTTTCTCCTAATGGGCCTATTTTAAGTAGGAGAACTGCTTCACAAAATTATAGCAATTTACACACATCCCCATCCCCATCCCGGAATCCAGGTCCGTGTGGCAGTTCAGGAAGTGTGGCTTTGATCACTTTGTGTTCAGTATGAACTCGCCCATTTCTCAGCCCTCTCATGCATGTAGACCCTTCCTTGAGGACATGATGGAAGCTTGCCACCAGAATGGCTCACTTGCTGAGCCCACATTATTTCACAGCACCTCTGGACAGCTTCCTGCAGTCACAGCTTGCTAAAGGCATAGGCCATGCAGCTTAGGAAACCAGGAAAGGGTGCCATTTCGTTGGTGCTGGTGCCAGGAGTTGGCCTGGCTGGGCACTTGGTGAGCGTAAGCACGCTGAGACAAGCCCTGGATCTGCTGCTGCCCTTCACCATGGTGGTCTGCTTGCTCACCTTCCTCCCATTCTGGCCCAGGTGCTAGCGATGCTGAAGGAGGATGGAGATGCTCTGTGGCTGCTGACTCTGCCTGACAAGCCTCTGAGTGCCAGCAATGACGGAATAGGGATAAGGAGCAAGTTGGTGACCGTGGTGGCGTGAAAGTTGGCTGGTTAAGGAAGGAGAGGGGGTGATTGAATGTGCTTTGCTCAAGGGCCTTAGAAACTCAGAGCTGGCACTAAATCCTGTAAGCGTTTAGGGACCATCTCTTGCTTCACTGGAGAAATGGTGGTCAGAAGTTTGTAAGAAAGAGGCCGTGAGTCACTATGAATTCTGCCATTGCTCTGTTGCACCACTAGATGTGGTCTTGCTTTCCCCTTCCCCATCTCCCTGCTCCTTCCCTCTTT
Source organism: Varanus komodoensis (assembly GCF_004798865.1). Taxonomy (NCBI): domain Eukaryota; kingdom Metazoa; phylum Chordata; class Lepidosauria; order Squamata; family Varanidae; genus Varanus; species Varanus komodoensis. The sequence continues at coordinate 3,392,937 of NW_025335909.1, forward strand.
CCATCCTCTGGGGGCCTATGGGGAACAGCTCAGCACTGAAGAAAGCTGATGCCTGAGAAGGCATTTGCTCTTGTCCACTGCTTCTGCGGAAAACAAAGACTGTCTCCGTCTCCACACGATGCCCGAGGTTTGGCAGGAGAGGAGATGCTTCTGAACCCTCTTTGCTAATATCAAGCTGATTGGGCCATTTTTATTCTCAAAAGGAGTCTGGTTATGAGATTTAAAAAGATCCATAGATCATGCTGCCTCATTAATTTTCCATTTGGGCTCAGGTGTCAAGAGGAAGCCGCATTAAACAACCGCCTGGAGTAATTCGCAGTGGCAGGGAAAGGCTGTTGGATGCCGCTTTGCAATTCACACCATCCATATAAAAAAGGATTCATTGATTTTGTGTCCTGATTATTCTCCACCAGAGGAAACTCCGTGGCCTTCGTAGTGCCTCTCCAAAACTTTGAAGGCCTATTTGTGGTTTCCATGGTGACAAAATGACCCATAATATTCCCTGACTAGTTCAGTTAAAATAAAGGACATAACTGGGCTTTTCTGTCTTTCGTTCTTTCTTTCTTTCTTCTAAAGGGGGATGTGGAGGAATAATAGCATTGCTTTAAAAGAAGAAAGAAAGACAGAAAGAAAAAAAGACGGGCAAAGGGGGGGACCCCCTTGTGAGGATGAAAAACGTATGACAGGGAGAAAGGTTTGGCATGAAGCTCAAAAGAGCTTTGTGGAGGAATGTGAGGAGCCATTCCTGGGAAAAGAGGCCACGGCTGTTTGCCGCCCAAGAAAAAGTGAAGCAACTGAGCCCTTGAACATGAAACGCATGTCGTGGTTCTGAAGGGTTCTTTGCATGAATTTGCTACTTCGTTTAAAATGGCTGACAGGCCGTCTCGGACTGGAGGGGGAAATTGACATCTGGGACTGGATGCTCAGACCGGGTAGTCAGTCTAACAAAGATGTGGCTGGGGAGCCCAGTGATGCCAGCCCATGCTTCTACAAGCAGAAAAGAAAAAGTCCCAGCATCCCCCAGCCATAATGTCCAACTAGGGAACGCAAGGAGAACGAGGACTTCCACTTTCTAAAATTATACGGTTTTGCATCTCACTGTGTACATTCAAAACTGGTCAGCAGGTGAGCCTGTGGTAAAGCCTTGGATGGTTTCTAATTGGTCAGGGCTTTGATCCTGGTGAGAATGTTTGGTTGAGTTATGGGATGAGTGGGCAATCTACCCTTTCCACTGCAAATGTTGGACAATTCAATTCTGCATTGCAGTCTTGCTGATGATCGATTACGTTGGACATATCATGAGAAGGGGAGGCCTCCTGGAGGAGACAATCATGCTAAGGAAGGTTAAAGGCAGAAGAGGAAGAGGAAAACTAAGCAAGAGACGGATGGACCCTGTAAAGGAAGGTACAGCCTTGAATTTAGAAGAGTTGAGCGGGGCTCTCATGGATAGGATATTCTGGGGGGATTTTGTTCGTGGATCACCATAAGTCAGAGACAACTTGATAGCACGTAACAGCCATCTTTCTGAAAATATCTCATTCTGATGATGCTGACCCTGGAAATCTCATTGTTCAGGAAAACGGGGGCACAAAGCAAAGTTATATAAGCCACTGGACACTCCGCCTAACCCAGGCGTGGGAAACCTGTTGCCTTCTAGATGTTGGACTGCAGTTTCTAACAGTCCCATACTGGTAAGGGATGATGGTGCTCTGAGCTCATAGTTCATCTGGAAGTCTGCAACTTCCCAGTTGTGATCTAACCAGTTCTAGTGTACTTATTGTAAGCTATCCAGAAAATTACAACCAATGGGCAACAAGCAAACAAGATGGCTATGGCTGTCTGGTATCTCTGGCATAAACCTCTTCCATCCTCTCCCTGGGCATTGGACGGGCTCTAGCACAGCAGTAGAGGATCTGCTCTGCAGGAAGAAGATCCTTGGTACAATTTCTGGCATCTCTAGGAGGGGCTGTGAGAAAATACTGCCTGAAAACCTGGAGAGCCTCTGCCAGTCAGAGTCAAGAGTATTGGACTAGATAGACTAATGGTCTGACTCAGTATAAAGTAGCTTTCTCTGTTTGCAAAGGTGATGTTGGACAAATCCTTGTCATCTGCAGTATCACTCCCTTCCCCATGTGGGTTCCCCACTGAGCTAGATCCCATCCATGTTTGATGGAAATTACTCCTCGGGTGTCTCTGGAGAGTGGACAGTATATTCCTGTCTCTAGGGACTGTCCTTTTACTGCCCTCAGCCCACCTCCCTCTGGTTAGAGTGCCTGCCGAGAATGGCTAAGTCAAACATCATAAATCCGAGCTCCAAATGATTACTTTGGGCTTTTCACTAACAATCTTCCGTGGGGATATCAAGCTTGAAAGAACCATAAATCATTCCAAGTAACATCTGCCTAATGAGACAGGTAGCCTGGAATTGCTGCTCTCTAGGCCTAAGTGATCTACAGAAGAAGATGAAGAGGACAATGACAAAGCAAGTAAGAAAAGGGGGAGGGGAAGGAACAGGATGGGACGGGAATCATGAGTTGACTACCTTCACCTGCATCGGGGGGAGCAACTTGAAGTCCTCCAGATGGTTAGGTTCCTTTGCCCTATAAATTCTGTCAGCCCTATTCAGAACAGTCGGTGGTAATGGATACTGGGATGGTTAGGCCAAAAACACCTGGAGGGCATAGACAACCAATGAAACACAGAGCAAATGATGTCTTATATTAATAGACCAGGCCATTATCCCATGAACGTTTGTTTGTTTTTCCAAGAAGGTGACCTGTCATCATGCTCCTTAGATCACTTTGTTCTTAGCAAAGAGTGGAGCCTCTTGAAAATGTCCCCTGTTGAAGCCATTGCTTGCTCACCTCGACGTGCTTTGGGTATTTACCCCAGCCTAGTCATCTGCCGGGCATTGCCACATCCTGTTCTAAGCTGTGTTGATTGCAACCCGACTTGCCCCTCCTTCGGCTTGCTGCACATACACAACGTGCCGACGTGTGCTCATGTGTGGGAGATAATGTGCAATGGTAATGAAGGGAATCTTAGCCAGGAATGATGAAATCAAATAATCTGGTTTATTGTGCATCGCTTGCATCAAAACGATGCACCTATTTACCAAAGGAAATGGATAGCACTGACAGCTGCTGGGGGTGGGGGGAATGATATACAGATATTACTGCTCAGAGTATATCGAAATACACACCCACCTTGCCAGAGCGAAGTATGCAAATTTGTGGGAAGGTGTGTTTTTTAAGTGCAGATTTTTAAAAATGCAAATGCAAGTGGTGGAAAATTCAAGATGTTCCCCAGTGATGTCCTTGCTTGGGTTTGCTTTCGTGGATGAGATTATGATCAGAAATGACATTCTCGTACGATCGCAGTCACAATGAAAAGCCTTCTCTGACCCTTCCTACTGCTTGGAGAACTGGGGAGGGAAAAGGCATGGAGGAGGAGGTGTGTGGTGGCTCAGTGGGTGTTCGTCTTTGCTTCGGTCTTGCGGCTGCAGGAGAGTAAGCGGTGGCCCAGAAAGTTGCCTTCACGTTTCAGATGGACTGCCGTGATTAGAAGTGTATCTGAGAGGTCAATACTAGTTCAGTCCTCTCCTGCTCGCCATCCTGTAGCCAAGCACATGTACACACATCCTGAGAACGAAGTCAATAGGAAGTAAATACTATCAATGGCTGCTTTTCAGTCCAAAATAAGATGCATCGAGGTGAAACGGAGAGCAACAGAGAGCCCTCGGAAGGCAGGGGTTGCTGGGCAAGGCATCCTGCCATCTTGTAAGCTCGTATTTGTATCCCTGCTGTTTTGAGCTGCTAGAGATTGCTTGGTGGTATTTGAGAAAGAAGAGGGCCATGTGGGGAACAGCACAGGGGTGGCGCTGGTTTGAGCAAGTTGGTTCTGATTGTGTGGATCTTAGTGAAAGTCTCTTTTGCAGAAGGACCCGCTTGAGAAATTGTTCTTCAGCTTGGTTTCTGGTAGGCACGGAGTCTGCGAGCTTAGGGTCGTGATAGCCGCCCTCTCCTTGTCTGCAGCGTGTGGGTATGTGCACGTTCGTTTTTGAGAATTCCTGTTGAATGCTCTAAGAAAAGCTTGTTTTCTAAGCAATGGATGTTTTATTTACATTTTCATTTACATATTGCAAATGGTTCTGGTTTTCCTAGCCGTCTCACCAGACCAAAGTGTCTGGCTTCCCCTACTTCTTCCTGCCCTTTCTGCACTCTCCCTTTGCTGCTTGCATGTGAGACAAAGCGGCCAAGAATAAAGCAATCCTTCTTCCTGCCCCCGTCTCCATATTTTGCCTCGGAATAAATCTCTCAGACTGAAGGGACAGATGACTTAAGCCAAATGGCATTTGAAGCTGTGTGCCGTTTGCTTCTGCTTTATTTATGTTAGCAGGTCTAGTGTGCTAATGTTTGGTGAAATATTTATTTGCACTTTGGGTTCTACGATCCAGCGTTCCCCCTCCTGCACCTTATTGTGTCTCAAATCCTGCCAGCTGCATTCTGTCAAGTGCAGAAGAGGAAAGGCTAGACAATGAAGACCCAAATGTGTGTTTTACATTATAATATAATATGGTACAGCTAAGGCTTTCTCGCTACATAATCCAATGCGCAGCCATCTGTCGGAGTTCACAAAACCTTTCCCCATCTATTCTGGGCTGCCCTGATCTGATGGCAAAGAGGTTGTATGAATGCTCTTGCGTGTGTCCACTGAATCCACCTTTGGGGCCGGTTTGCATAGGCATAACTTGCTGATCTTTGGAACTTTGGGAACAAGCCCAGTCTCCATCCCACATCCCTGATTTTGAAAAGCAAATGGGACAAGGCATCCATGCAAGACAGGATGAATCGCCCCCAGCTTTCCTGGTGTGATCCACTTGGTGGAGCATGATTGATGGTACCCGTGACACAAGGTGCATGGCAACAGTTGTTAAGGGGGTGCCACCTGTTAGCTCCTGTGCTGGCCCTCTCCCTATCTGATCCCTACAGGAAACCTTCTGTGTGCTTGGGGATTTCTTTAATTCTATAGGAGTTTCTGCTCTTGGCTGCTAACAGATCGTGTTCTCACTCTGCTGGTGTCTTATGTTATTGAATTCCACAATATGCTGCTTTAACATCACAAAGGCAGCCTAGCGGGCCAGCTTCAATATAATACAGACATGAGTTAGGAAGCCTTTTGTCCTGGTTCTTCCTGGAAGGAAGGAGGGGGGAAGACCAGCTCATGGCCTTCCATAGGATGGGAGCCACTGTATTGAAGGCCCTGCCTCTGGTAGTTTTCAGGTGGATTCCTGGCCAACAGGGGCCATCAGCATTTCCTCGTCAGAACAGGGAGAAGACCAGAGGGCGGCCAAAAGAGGCATCAAACCCTTATCCCTTACAGCTGCACCTTGAGACTGAGGGTGCGGGCGACCAGAGAAAGGAGCCTGAAGCTTAATGAAAGGCAGTTCTAGCACTGATTAATGGACAGCTTTAATTGGCACCTTCCCCAAAGATCAAATGGGTACAAACACTGATTGATTAGGGACAGGTGCCAGGAAGCAGGGAACGTGGACAGATTGTGTGTTGCTATTCCAGTTCTGAGCAGACCCGGCAGCCAAATCTCCCAAGACCTACCTGTGCTCCCAGGTTGTCAGGAATAGACCCCGGTGCCCTTTATCAGTAACTCCTTTAAAATGTCCCTGTGTCCTAAATGCGTTAGGCGAAAACCAGCTGCTTTTTCTATCACTCTTCTGCTTGATGAGGTTAATAATAACTTTGAATGCGTATGGACGGCATTAGCTTTCAGAGTAACATGCATAATTCAAAATCCCCCAAAGAACCGTCAAGCTTTGAGGAAGCAAACTTCCCTTAATGTACTGGGCGTCGCTCCAGCTTTTACCAGCTGCCGCGGTTTGATATACAATTTTTGGTTAAGTGAATAATTTATCACGGATATTATCTGTAGTGTGTCGCATCCCGACAGTCTGTAGGCCGCACATATGGCTCTTGAGATGGCAGAACACTGCCATATGCTTCATGGCCCATTAGCACTTCAGACTCCCTGAAGAAGGTTTCCCCCTATGTTGAACATGAGAGAGGCACTGTGCTGAGCAGGGGGAGCGACAGCTCTGCGGGAGCCGGGGACCACCCCTCCCCAAAGAGCCCGTGCTGCGCACTCGCCCGGACCTGCTAATCCTCCAGAGGCTTTGGACTAACCTCCATCAGCCTCAGCTATAGGCAGGAGAGAAATGGGCAATGTTGCATGTTTGAACTTGTAGGTGCATGGACCCCACCCATGGCCGCTCCAGCAGGCTGTGTCAGAGGGAAGTACAATGGGAAATAGGAGAACAGTTCAGCCCTGCTAAACACGCACGTGCTCTCCCTTCTCCCTTCTCCCTTCCCTTCCCTCTCTTCTCTATTCTCTCCCCTCTCTGCTCTCTCCCCACTCTTTTCTTCCCTCCTTCCTTTTGTGTCCTGTCTATTTAGATTGTAAGCCTTGTTTTTATCCATTTATGCAAGTTGCACTGGGAATACTTTTTGACTAAGAAGCAGGGTAATAATGTGTTAGATAAACAAGTAATGGCTCCACACTCTTTTGGAGTCTGCATTTCTCTGGATTTTGCAGTGTCCTCCAATGGAAGATGTGTGTGTGAGGGGTATGTGAACAAACGCATATATAAATGAAAATAGGAGTCACATGCATTAAATACAGAATTTGCTTGGAACAGTGTATTTGTTAGGCAAAATGATGTTAATGCATATTTTAAGAGGAATGTGCACAAACTGTCTATGCATTTTTATGACACCGTAAAATACAGTCAAACAAAAAACCTTTTAAACTTAGACTGTAAAAGTGAGAAGCTGAGAGAAACCAAAGCTGACATATCTACTTATGCTTAGCTCCAGTGCACAGCCAATGGCCAGGGATGCTGGGAGTTGTCATCCACCTGGAGAGGAGCAGGTAGAGAAGGCAGCTGCAAGAAGAGGAGGCTGACTATGCCTCTGTCAGTGGGGATCATTACCCATGGCCACTTTTTGGCTGAGATTTATAGGACCTGCCCATGGCGCCGAGCTCCTTTCCCAAGTAGATTCACACCCATGGGGCACCACGAATCTTTCCTATAAAGCTTAGAGCAAAAGCAGCAATGCGTAAGAGTCACCACAGTCTCCCTGGCTCGGTGTTGTTGTTGTTGTTAGCCTGGGAAGGTCATGGCCTTTCCATATTGGAAGCATTCAAGAAGCAGTTGGACAGCCATCCGTCAGGGATGCTTTAACTAGGAGCCATACATGACAACAGGGCAGTTGTGGATTCAGTCATCCTGCAGCTATTCTACACAGAAGGACACAGCGGGATCAGGGGATGTGCCCCTGCTGTGCCTTGTGTGCAGCGGTGGGAACTAGACAGGTAGATGGAGAGCAAGAGAAAAGGCTGCACTTGCTTGGGAAAGGTGAGCCCTTGAATTGGCCCAGAAGCCAGGATATTTCTCAAAGGTCAGGAAAACAAGCCGCAAACTACCCAAAGCCGACAACCAAGATCTGGGGCCAGTGCCCATCTCCTGTGGAGGCTTGGTTGGTGACAACAACCTTCTCAGTGGGGCCCCACAGCCAGCTCCCCACTGAGGCCTGCCTGGCACAGACTACCATCCTCTCAGTGCCAGATTAAGACTGTCCTCTTTGAGCCCTAAATTATATATTGGGACATTATTGGGGTGACGACTCAGCTGTCTAACTCATCCTATGTCCTCACTTACATTTTGTACTGGTTATTGTAGCAGTTAAATTGGGTTTTAAATTCTTCAGTATAGCATTTATGCTTTACTATATTTTTATTTTCCATTGCATTCTTATTGTAATGTATGTGCTGTGTAAACTGCCCAGGGAGCCTCAGCTGGCTGCTGGGGCAGAAATAAACTAGCAAGAATAATAGTAAATGTTGCGAACTGGGATTCCTCCTTCACTCATTCAAAAGCTACAGACCTTTTTCCTTGCAAAGCATTCTTTATTGACCAAAAGTGGAAAAGACCCAGAATGAATCTCTGAGCATGCACAGAGCAGTTGGTTGAACCCAATCTAGCATTCACCTCCAGGAGCTCTGCTTATGAGCATGCCTGGGCCCCATTCCTTTGGGAGGAGCCTTCTGAAAGCCTCCTTTTCACATGCGCATCCTCCAACTGGGCTGCCCTCCTCTGGTGGCAAGGAGCCATGAGGTTAAGAGCCGTGTCTGCCTCTCCCTGCTCCAAGTCCCCTCCCACCAACTGAACGGCTTGGTTGTCCCCAGCCCACTGGGGAGTCTGACCTTGAGATAAGCATCTCCACTTCTCTCATTTCATTGTCCCGAGATGGCCCATGTTCCCAGGGTCTCCCAAGCTCTGTTTCAAGTCCCAATTTCAATTCCCCTGCAGCCCAGCCAGCAGCCCTTGAGAACAAATGCCCAAGGCAGTTCTCTTTCTCAGTCTCAACAGTAAAAGCAATTTAAGCTCAATGAGGTACAGTCATGGACTCTGACCCACCAGCCCCCTCTAATTTAGAAGACCACCTATCGCCTTACACCCAGAAGTCTCCAACTCCCTCACCCTATGAGCTTCCAACCACCCCTTCCCATTCTCCCCATAAGTACAGATATTTGAGCACCAGAATTCAAAGGAAGAAGGGGTAATAGAATCCTTTCTGCTCTTCCCAACAGTGTTGAAGCCCTGCAAATACAGATAAGAACATAAGGGGAGTCCCACTGAGCCAATCCAGGGGATTCACTTTACGAAAATTTTGTCCCACGGCGGCCCAGAGAAACCCACAAGCAGCAGCACCCTCCCAGTCGTGCTCCAAGGAACTGGGAGCAGATGGCCACCATAACTCGTGGCCATCTATCACCTCCAGTTTTGGAAGCCGCATGCCTCTGCCTTCCAGTTGCTGGGGAACACAAGGGCTGGAGGTGCCGCTGAACTCATGTCCTCTTTGTGGGCATCCAACATGCACAGGGTCGACCGCTCTCGGAAGAGAATGGGTTCGATGGGGCTTGGGTATGGCTCAGCACGGCCCTGGATTCTTTTCTCTTCCTGCACTGCCTGACATAACACAGAGAGGAGAAGCAGGCAAATAAATACGACACAAAGACCAAGTGTGACATCTGGTGGTTTAAGCCAGATTGTCAGGTGTTGTCTTACTTAGAATCTATTTTCAAGGTGCGTGTCCAGATTGGAGGCAGTTTCAGCCAGGGTATTGAAATAACTTGCTTGTTTACTTTCAGTGCCTGTCCTTCATTTAGGGTGGAACCTGGTGGATCGGGGCGTCTGCAGCAAGGGTGGGTGCCACCCTCTCAGATTGCATGTGGAGGAGCTGGAGCAGGACTGGAGAATGTGTGGCCCTCCCGATGTGGTTGGGATGCCATTTCCAGCATCCCCAGCCAGCATAGCCAGTGGTAAGGGATAGATGACAACTTGTGTGGGCTGTTGCTGCCTGACAGTGCTGACCCTGGTCATGCTGGGATCACAGGGCTTGGCCCTCTGCACCTTATTTCCAGCTCAGTCGTCCACCTGTCTGGCCAGTCGTCCAGGCATTTGGCAGGGCAGGAGAACACGGAGGCAAATAGGATCTTCAGAGGATCATGGGGACCCAGACTGGATTGCACCCTAAATTGGAGGAGTCAAGCAAGCTGAGTCACCCTCCCAGGGGTTTTCCTTTTCTATCAACACTCCATGGGTCATCGTTCATGCTCATCTGGGTCCCTTTGGGGGCCAAGTTGACTCTTTAATGTTTATGCTTGGATCTCACCACATCTTTATGGGAACAAGGTACATGGAACACTACACAAAGAAGTCATTTTGCCTTCATGACATCTTTCATTGGACGGCCCAAAGAGCCAGACCAGACTGCATCACCTGAACAGTTTTGGGTGGTGGTGGTGGTGGTGTGGTGATCTTATAACTTAATTATAGTGCTCAATAACTGAAGCTTTCCAGGTGATTGAAATTGTTCAGGAACCATGAGACATAAACTATGAATAGCAAAACAAAACAAAACCAAACAGGAATTAAACAAGCAACCGGCACCAATTTATGCCACGTATATTTTAAATAGGGCCCAACTCTGTGGCTTTTTGATGCTGTCTGGGTAGAGGTTAGGGTCCATTCAGAATCCCAGCTCCAAGATGCTGCTATGTCGGACCCATGGCCTGCCCCCTTTGCAGCTGGCATGGGAACAGCTGGGCTGGCTGCCTCTCTGGGGACACACATGCCTCTCACAGGGGGAAGTAACTGACAGAAGCCCCTGTTGTGTCTGCCTGTTAAAGCAAATTGAGTAGCATGTATGTTTGTTGAAAATGATTCTTGATTCTTCTCAGGACTGCAGCATGCAAGGGCATGCAGAATGGGGGCATCCATCACTTGCTCATTGCAGGCTGGTTCCTCTGAGGTCCCTCGGATTCTGAAGAGGAGGAGCGGTGGCCGGATGTTGACACTTCAAGGTTGCCCAGTGAAGTTCCTGAAGCAGAGCTTGAGAACTGGTCTACTTTGGATTTGGAAAGGAGAAAGGGTGCGAAGTTTGAACCCCGTCCTTGGCCTGGTAAGGAGGTTACAGGAGAAACAGACTGTCTAGGTAGAGGGTCTTTGTTGTTTCTGCCGTCTGGCCCACAAGCCATGAGAGCCACCCCAAGGGCAGCTGATGAAAGGGATGAAAGATACAGAGGCGTTTCAGGTTCAGATTCAGCTCTTTACATGGGCAGAGGCTTCTCCCTCAGCTTTGGTAGAAGGCTATTTAGAGTTCATTCTACTGTGTAATTTGGTAAGTCTAAAGTGAAAAACTGCACTGCAAAGGATTGTCTTGAGTTTGAGAACCAGAAGGAAAGAGGAAAGCTCATGGCAGTGGGAAGGTTTAATCTTTCTCTCTCCCAGACACGATCCCAATCAGATAATAGATAATCCCTGTGCAGCAGCTAGAGTTGGGGCGGGGGCAGCCCTCCCATTCTTTCTATCCACTTTTCCCATCTCATGTCTTATTTTATGAATCCCAGTAATGTCGCTTCATCCTTCATCTCCTTTTCTCTGAACTGGAAAAGGCCCCAAGCATTGTAGCTTTCCCTGTGTGGGAAATCTGTATTGCCCAAATGACTCCACTGGAAAGTTTGAAGAAAAGCAAGCAACCACATCAAAACATCGGTAGAGCTCGACTTTGGCCACTAGATGGCAGTCTTGATTTAGAAATGGGGATTGGCTGGGTCTAGTTTGCTGGAAAACCCTCTCTCCGGCTTAGCCAGGACTCCCCAGGCTTGCTCTTCCCTGTCTGAGCACTGGAGTGTTAAACCTGGAAACAAGACAGAGAGAAGTAAGCACCTGTTTGCGCAGCAGATGCTGTTGGAGACCCTCCTGGCCTCGCCGCTGCCTTGTTATGCTCTGGTCCATCATTTGGATGAGCTGCTGTCAGCCCAGGGTGGGCAATAGTGCCACAGGGCTAGCAGGTGTTGAGCGTGCCCGAGACTTACCCATTTGATCCGTTGTGAAGCAGTCGTTGCAAACCTAGAGAAGTGTGCAGGGAAAGCGAGGGGAGCCAGCAAAGCAAGGAGGCCGGCCTGGGGCTGGCACACCTGAGGACGGGAAGGGTGCGATTAGCATGGGCAGGTGTTCTAAAGGGCAGCCTCCCCCAGTTTATCCATTTAATTAATTTCTAAAACACCCTCTCCCCCATCAGAGCTGCCCGGGCAGTTTGTAACAACATAGGACACAATGTCAAATTTGAAGGACATTAAAAATTGAAAAAAGGTTGCTATGCAGCATTTAGAACCAAATTAAAATGCATATGCAAAGATACAAATTAATAAGATGGCCTGTTTAAGAAGCTCATGAAATCCCAGTAAACCAATTAAGTGCCGTGCAGTTGAGGGTTGTCTTAAAATCCGGGCATACCTGACTGGTATCCAAAACTGCTGCCACCATGCCAGGATGTTCACCGTCTGACCAAATACCATTTCGACCACTGCAAAATGCACACTCAGAAGGGATCCCCCCCATCTGCTCACAAAAGGACTTCCTTGTAACAACCACCAGATGGAATTGCTGAATATTTGGAGTTCACACTCGCGGGCATTTGTACTCCATCTGGCTTGGCAATGAATTTTTGCTCTCTGACAGCGTAATAAGCTACACCAATTTCAGCTGTGTGCAATCCATCTTTCCATCCTCCTCTCACTCTATCTTTTCTCTCTTACGGACATGCACAAACACACAGAGAAGGTTTTCTTTCATTGCACACACTGACGAGAGCTGTTTAGAACCAGAGAGAATGGAGCTTTCCCATTCTGATTGCTTATCTATTGAACGGGAAACTCAGTTTCTTGCAAAGAAACCTCTCTAAGCAGGAAGAGCCAGTCCACATGTCACCCAAAGCCTCCAGCTTTGTGGGTTTTCGGGATGGGGCTGTTCCAGAGAATTTTGACTCCAAAATGAAGGGCTAATTCTTACTGAAGTTGGCAAACAACCAATGCTTAGTGCTCACTTGCTTGCATGGGCATTTTATCGGTGATCAAAGGCCATCTTTCATCTCATGAACCTTGATTAATGCAGGCTCTGCCCATACACTGGTAGCTGAACTGGCTGATTAATGGGTTTATAGAGCTCCCCAGCATGCATCTTAATGCAGGCCTACAGCAGGGACTTTTCTAAGAAGAGGGTAGAAATGTCTGAGGAATCCATTTCAGGTGGGGAACCATCAGATTCCCAGGGCTGTGCTCCCCAGACTTCAGTCCACCCTGCAGTGGCCCGGAGTCTGGATTTCTGGCAAGTGCACCCCATTTTCACAGGTTTCTCTTCAGGAACTGAGCTTCACATTCTGTGCAAGCAGAGACTCTCTTGCATGTCCAGTGCAGCCAACATTTGAGGGTTGCTGGTTGCACAACTGGGGGTCCCCAGGCCTTCGCAGGCTTCCTCTTGGCTCAGCTCACTTTGGAAGGCCAAGCTGGGCACAAGAGGATGTCCCGAAGTGCTTTGAGGGATGGATCCCAACAGGATCCATCCCATGACTAGAAGGGGGGCATACTGAGCAGAGGAGCCTGGCTCAGGTGGAGGGATTCTGTCAACCCATCTGTGCGTCATGCATTGTTGGGGTCTTTTATTCCATTGTGTGCCCTTTGATGGAACAGGGTGTTTGTCAAGGAGGCAGAGAATTTGCGCACATTTCTGCTAATGCACCTGGATGCTAATACTCATCAGCAGAAGTTTGCAAAGTTGTGCAAACTTCTCCCCCACAACAAAATTGGCCCACAAGTCTGCAACTTTTGTCTGTTGCAGATCAGGGGCAGAAAATCCCGAATGGGTATGAATTCTCTCCCTAGCTGTATCCAAGGGTGATAGCATACAGTTGATTCATTTTGCTAGGACACAACTCCCGGCTCAGTTAGTCCCATGCCCTCAAAGAGATTTTTAAAGAGTGGGTGTAAGTGCATGGGCATTGACTTCTTGTAGAAGGTGAAATGTTGATGCCTGGAGGCTCTGAGGATTGTGGTTTTCCAAGAAGAAGAGATGACACAGAGAAAATGGCATCATCCCAGCTCCCCAAAGATGCCTTTTCCCCATGCTCTGAAGGCATCTGAAGCAGCCACACAGTAGAAACTAGCAGGTCCGGTTCTGTGGCCCCGACAAAGAAAAATTGGATATCATAATAGGTTGGGAAGCTGCAAGCATCCAGAACACCCACAGCACCCACTTTCTCATTTTCTTTCAGGGAAGTCCATTTCACGATGCTTCTACATCTGTTTGCATTTTTTTAAAGCCAGCATGTACATTCATATTATTTTCACGGGCATTTATCTAAAGCTATTCATGTTCATATGCCTCTTCCAACAATGCGCTTTTAAAATATGCATTTTTAGCAAGCGATGCTCCCTAAAGAATGCATACTTCCCCCTAACAAACACGTTTATTCCCACTTTCTCTATGGGAAGCAGAGTTTTTTTTTCTTTTTGTGCATTATTATTTACCTAAGCATTTTTTACAGTTCCAATCTGCCCAGGAGAGATCCAGCTGTTGGTTGGAACAGAGAATAACTAAATAAATAAATGCCGTAAGAATGCCTGTTCCCTGGATGGCTTACAAATGGCTAAAATGCTATAGAGCTGTAAAAATACAATGCTATACAAATACATAAAATAATAAAAGGTAATAGAATGAGGAAAAAGGATCAGGCTGGAGGACATAATCCTGTGGCACCTGATACCTCGGGGAAGCCATGGGATTGCAGGGAGTCCCAGTGCTGAGAACCTTCGACCTTGCAGCTGGGACTTAGAAGGACACAACTGCACCCCGCACCCTTTGCCCCAGGTGTGGAAAGAATCACATTGTCCTCCCCCACCTTGGCTGCAAAAGTGCCTTGGAAGGGAGATCAGGGGGTGCTCTGCATGGGGGAGGGGTGGAGGCAGGGGCTGAGGCCTCACACCAGGTCCGAGGCTTAGTTCTTGTGCAGCTCCCCCTCCCACTTTAAAAGATTGACATGCCTCACCTCAGCTCCTGGCAGTAGAACCTGTGCTGATGTGACATGCTCTTCTTTTTATTTGGGGGTGATTTGGATCAGGCCCACTTTGCCTTTCCCTCCAGCTAACCTGTGGACCCCCAGAAGTTCTTCAGAACTAACACTGGCCCTTGGCTGGGCAGGATTTCAGGTGGGGGCCTTTCCACAGCTTATCTGCATCTGCCACAATTGAATCTAGGTGGGAACAGAGAAGGCCTGGGCTTCCCTCCTTTTAGCCCGTCATTGCCCATCCTGGTGCGCTTCACCAGCTTTCCAAGATCTCAAGAAGATAGACTCTCCCATGACACAATGTCTGATCTTTAACAATGAAATGTAAAACTCTGGAGAGGCCAGGCACTGGGAGAAAAGAAGACAGTAATTAATCGTGGAGAGATGCTGTGATCCTATAGACAGACTGGGCTATCTGCCTTTGCAAAAGGAAACAAGCAATACAATCAAAGGTATTTCCCTTAAATAATGTATCAGGAATCCATGTTTTAAATGCTGCACGGAGATGCAGACATAAAAGACAAAAGGGGGACCCCTTTGCAGTGCTCAGCAGGCGTCCATCTTGCTCCCTCTCCTCTTATCTATTAATGAGAACTGTGTGCGTATGCAAGAGCAGGGCAGAGTTGCCTTCCTGTTTGTGTTCCAAGGTGATTAGCATGTCGTTTGACATTAATTATTCAGGTTTCATGTTCGCAGAAAGTCTTAAATTATGCAAACTGTACTTTTAAGCCTCTTCCTGGACTCACCGAAGCACAAAATTGGAAGGTATTTAAGAGACCATCTAGTCCAGCCCTGTGCTTGGAGCAGGTGCAGCATCCAAATGACAGATGCCAGTTCTCTCTCTCTCTCTCTCTCTCTCTCTCTCTCTCTCTCTCTCTCTCTCTCTCACTGCACAAGCAGGAACTTGGAATTTCAATCCATTCGCTTTGATTATACACAGGCAACCCACCAGCCAGCACTGCTTCAGGCTAAAGAGGAGATCTTGCAGTCAAAAGAGTCAAAGCATCCAGCCAGACTTTACTGAGTGCTGCTCCCTACATTACAGCAGCAGAAAAGAAGGTTGCCAGGACACTGTTGGGCAAGGCGATGGCCTGCCCAGTTTAAGCCAAATGGGCCACCACCCCATACTCAAGGTGGGCCACTCCACTGGGTGGCCTCTTCGGCTGCACTGTGCTTCCTTTTCTGTTTTAACCTCAGATCTCCGATTCCTGCTTCTCCTCTTCCTTTTCACTCGAAGACGGACAACTTCAGTGGGCATCAGCTGCCTGGCCTCCTCCCCATCAGAGTTGTTTTCCTCCATTTCCTCCTCTTTCACCCTAAACATCTCAGCAGGACCTTCTCAACCCACTTCCAGGCAGAGTGAGTTCCCAGGTCTTCTTGGGGTTCATCTGCACAGATGTTGGCTCTGTATTACTGACAGATGGTGGCCACCCAGCTTCTACTCAAATACCTCCAGTGAAGGGGAGCCCTCCACCTCTCAAGGTATTTTCTACCACCGAACAATTCTTTCCTTCAGAATGTTCTTCTTAAGGTGGAGCCAAAATGCACTTCTGTGTAATTAGAGTGTTCTAGTCCTCTGAAATTGCCCAAGGGAGCGGTGGGGCACCTGTATGTGAAGGAGCTGCTAGGTCCCCCATATGTTTCTCTAAAATCTCTTGCAGCCTGACTGCCAAATTCAATTTGGAGAACTTCTCAAGGTCTGCATTGTAATGCTGGGGATGCCTGAAGGCAAAGGCATAGGGCCAAATAACACAATCACATACTGCCAGTAACTAAGGCTCAGGAGACGTGGTCCAGCCTTTTAGAATGGAGACGAGAAGTATGAAGAAGCTGGAAACCATCAGACAAAAAGTGGCTGAGGGAAGGAAGGTGGGACCAGGGGATGTGGAGGTGGCCATCTAGAGGGCTTAGGCTGACCAGATTGGCCCCCAGACCAGAGGGTAGACAACCCTGCTTGAATGGAGTGCAGTGTTGACAAGAGCAGATGATTTTTCCAGGGTGAGAACTTGTCACTGGCCACAGTTCCCCTTTTCTGCTTCCTGGACTTTTCATTGCAGTTTAGACAAATATGAAATTTCTGTTGGCTCAAATCAAGCAGGTTTTATTACCAGCTTGCAGGCAAAAACTAGCAGTTGTTCAATCACCACATATATAGATATTTAATATATCCCTTGGCAGCCCAAGTTTTTAATCAAGGTATGGTAAAAGTTTACCCAAGTTGTACTTACAAGCAAAGAGAGAATGGAGGTGTGTTCAATTTGTAAGGGATTGCAATACCCTGCAGTTCAATATTATCTCTCCCAGACTGCGTATGCAAGAGGAATATATATTTACATAAATGTACATATTTGCATGCATGAAGCTTTTACTTCTAGGTGAGACTGTCTTAATTCTGCATGGAGAACACATCTTCTTTCTATGCAGAAGGTTCCAGGCCTGATCAGCATCTGCAGGCTGGACTGGAGAATTTCTTTTCCTGGAAACATGGAGAGCTACTGCCCATCCATATGGACCACCAGGGACAACTCCAGGCTAGTGGGCCCCTGAGGGGCTTAGGCAACCACAAGTGTGGCCATATTCTTCAAGTGGCGTCATTTTTTAAAAAATACCACCAATTCCAGGGTCCATTCAAGGTCTTGTGGGAGCAGTTAAATGGGAGCTCACAGCCATACAGTGAGACCCTGATTTCCTCTGGCCTGATGCCCCCTCTGGCTCAGAAAAAGATTCCAAGGTGGAGGAGACAAGATCCTGTGAGCGTCATCTGCTAGCCCAGGATTTCCAGGCCAGAGGATGTGACTTTAGAAGACTATGATGACTCAGAAGATGCCTCGTCCAGTGCAGTTTGCATTGACTCTGCTGAGGAGGAACCAGCTGCTGCAAATCAATGGTCCTTCAAGAGACAGACAGCTCCTCACAGAGGGTGGGCTTAACATCAGGCTAAGACCAGTCAATCCTCATAAGGCCTCAAATGACCTCTACATGTTGCTGAGACAACAGTTCTCCCTAAGAGAGCTCAGGTCATCCTACATTTGTCCAGGGACTTGACAGACTCCTCTGGTCTAACCCAGCCTGGTCTGGCCTTGCTTTGCCATCCTACTTCACTAGACTTACCTCCACTGTCCAGTGTTAGCTGGTTCAGACTAACTCTTCTAGGAACCTTCAACCTGCTTCAGATTAGCTCTTCTAGGAGCCAAGCTGGGCAGCATAAATGTGTGGGCCCCAGAAACACTGCATGGTCCTGTTAAGCCTGAGTCTTGTTCCTGAGAGGCTGACTCTCTCCAGAATAAGATGGCCTTACAAAGATGGGGGTACAGACCATGCAGAGAAAGCCCATCTACATTCAGCTTGTAAGGGCATAATGGTGCCATTAGCACATAACTTTGGGGCAGATGTCTGAGGCTCCTATGTAGGAGAATGAAAGTGCAGCAGGTTTATGTAAAGAGCATCTGCCCTGTAGGACCACTGTGTCCAGCATCTGAAGTGATCCATCTGCACTGCTGTGAACACCGGAACATCAGGAGCGGTGTGATACCTGGCGTGATCCCTCTACTCCTTCACACGTTTGCATGGTGTGACACCATTTTCTTTGGGCTCTTCTTACACATAGCTTTACAAGAAAACTTGTGGAACGCAGAGAGGCAAATCAAATCAGGACAATCTGCAACACATGAGGCCAGAAAGCATTGGTAATGCCCCAGCGATAATGCAGCCACTGTGGACTCTGCAAGAAGAGCTTTTAGGAAAAGTCTGAACTGAGAACAGCCATGTTGCTTTGAGGGACACTACTTAGACATTCAAGGCAGTTGCCAGTGATGGATGACCTGCTGTCATATGCACACTCACTACTGAATGAAGATAGTGCCACTTAGCCCTGAACCTAGCCAAGGTTTCCAAGGAGATAGCCCACTAGACAATGGAAAGAAGTCCAGCCCTTCCATGAAGGAGCTGCAACAATGACCTGATGAATAGGCAGTGGGGTCAGCAAATGCTGTTCTAGCTGGCATTTTGGCTTGAGCTATTGCTGCTGGTTGGGGTGGGTTCATTATCACAGCATTGGGTTGACCTTTCATCAAATGGCTTGCAGGGTGGCATTAACTGTGTCAGTAGCAAAGCTTCTTTGCTTCTTCCCAAAATTGTGTTTTCAGGAAGTAGCCACTTTGTATCCTGCACAATGCCCCAGATGCAGTATCCAACTCTGCTGTGTTCAGCTCCAGTCTCCATACCTCAAAAATAAAAATAATAATAAAAAAGATGTCATTGTGTTGAAAAATGCAGCAAAGAGCAACTAAAACTAAAGCGTCTTTCCTATGGAGGAATATTACAATGACCGGGACTGTTTAGCTTAGAAAGATGGTGAGGAGAGGAGAAACGTGCAAGAGGAGTGCACAGCTGTGCATCACGTGAAGCAAGTGGATTAAGAGATTTTGTTCTTCCACTCTCATAATTCTAGGGCCAAGGGTTGCATCCCATGACGCTAGATGGTATAAATTTGGAGCAAATAAAAGGAGTTACCCCACACAGTGCATAGTGCATAATGGAATCTGCTATGACAACATGCACTCTTGGCCACCCATCTGGATATTTTTAAAGGTGGGTTAGACCAATTCCTAAGACTACCAGTGCTGCTAGTCCTGGTGGCTAGGTGCCCCCTCCAATACGTAGCATACTTATGTTCAGCAGTTGCTCAAGAGTGTGACTGGAAAGGTGCTATTGCACACATGGCCTACTTTTGGTTTCCCACAGGCAACAACGTGATCAGAACGCTGGACTCGGTTGGACTCTCAGTCCATCCCACTGTGACTCATGTACTTGAGACTTTCTGATGAACCGAGGCAAGGGAGAAGATGTAACTGCCATCCCCCCAAATGGGGAACATTTGGGAAGCACCCTCACATCTGAGGGGCCAAGAAAAAGGAAAGACAATGGCTTGGCTCTGCTTTTCAGTACCTGTTCATTACGTCCAAGGCAAGAGGGATCCAACCGCAGAGAGAAAGATGCTCTGGACATTTCCATTCAAGGTAGGCTCTGTGTCAACACTGCGTTGGGTTCTCTGTATTTTTCTCATCTGACGACAGTCTTGCTTGCAAGCAGAGGCTGGTTATGTTTGCAGAAGACAAGAGAACAGCTAAAATGACTAATCCTTGCTGTGATTCACCACACACCCTCTTCTGTCTTTGATGTTCATTGTACCCATAAATAATCATGAGGTGGATCAGCAGTAAGAAGAATCTGATCACTATATGAAAGGAGTACAGGCTTGAAAGGGCATCTATATTTTCATGGATCCATTCCATGGACGTATGGATTTTGTCTGCTAAATCGATACTGTCTAAAATTCATGGATGATCAGGCAGTTTTTCTATCATCCTCTCACTGAAAGCCCCCACTCCATGGTTTTTGCTAAAGGTGAAGAAATTTCTAAGGAGTGTTCAACTGGAGTGGGGTGCAGCATGAGGTGCATCATGCTAACTTCCTTATTAGGATTAGATGACTGGGGGCTTAATTTGTATCTTTTATACTTAAAAGTATCTTTAGCTGCTCCCAGATATGTGGAAGGATGTTTGAGATCCAGGGTTGAGATCATCCAAACTACTGTACTGCCAATCACCATCTGTGGGTGTGAAAGCTGGACAGTGAAAAAAACTGAAAGGAAGAAAATGGATGCATTTGAAACATGGTGCTGGAGGAGAGCTCTGGGGATACACTGGATGGAAAGATTAAACAAGTGGGTCCTAGATCAAATCAAGCCAGAACTTTCCCTAGAAGCAAAAATGGAACAAAAACTCAGGCTGTGGTACTTCAGACAAGAAGGCAAGAATTATTGGAGAAGACCATCATGGTAGGAAATTTGAATGTGGAAGATTAAGGGGAAGACAAAATATGAGATAGATTGACTCCAATACGGGAGCCACAGCCTCCAACTTGGAAGAATTGAATGGAGCTGCCATAGACAGGAGATTTTGGGGAGCTTTCATTCACGTGGTTGCCATAGACTGAAGATGATGTGATGGCACACGCCCACCACAACCTCTGTAACAGCAGCGTCAGCAGCTCTCTGCAGCCAGGAAGACTCTCCACACCAGCTTCCTGCATTAGATTGAGAAGAAGAGATGAAGATATCACTGAAGCTCTCTATGGTGTTGTTTTCTAAACAGATTAAGCTCAATACAGGTGTCCCCATTGGATTAACCCATCCCTCCCATTTGCAGTCCAGTCCAAATCAAGCAGTCTATGCATGAAGGTACACTAAGGAAGAAATGTTCCATTGCAACCAATGGAGCATGATTTCCTAAATACCATTGCTGCCTGTGGAGGAGTAAATTTGGACAGGGACCACAGTGCAGAGATGGGAGAGTTATGCCTTCCCTCCCCAGCCACAATCCTGGCTGAAAGCTACAATTAGGAAAAGGTGCCCCATTGGCAGAAGGTTCACTGTGCTTCATGCTAGGACTGGCCCTGGGAGCTGCTACATTCCATGCCGCCTCCTCAGAAAGCCAAAGGGAAAATGAGCTTTGACTCGAGATGGATAGCATTCTCCATCTCTCCCTCCAGCCAGTTTCTCAGTGGCTTAAGAATGCTGTCTCTAGAGAGCCTCCTACTTGTTAGAAGCATTACATTCCCCCCCTTTAAAAATACAGCACAGTTTTCCAACTCGGCACCTTCCCCACCCTGAGCTTCATTTTTATTGTAGTCACAAGCAGCAAGCCACTGCATTCTAAGTCTCAAGGGTATAAGGGATACCAAAGAACAGAGATAAAAAATAAATTGATTACACCAGTCAGAGTCGTATACACAGCACAAAGCAGCAAAATACAATTGAATAGAAATGTGTAAAAAAAGTAGATAAATCAACCCAAACTGATAAGAGCCCATAGAATTTTTTGGCTGCTTAGAGCAGGCTGGGAGAAGCAGGAAAGTTTTGCAGTAAGGGCACACTGGGAGTGAGTATTCCCAAAGCTTGATCCCGGGCCAATTTCTGTCAGTTCTCCTTGCACAACCTTGGATCAGTTAATCTTTCTGTACTTCCCTTCGGTAAAGAAGATAACACATTTATTTGTCTCTCTTATTTGCTTAGATGGTATCTTTCCTTTTTTCTTTTTCTTCAAGGACAAATGATTCACGTGGTGAAGACTAGCAATGCATCAACTGCAGATGTGCCAAGTGTCCCCGTTTAACCCAATATAGTTCTGATTTCCTAGTCCCTGCTTATCATTGTCTTGATTTAGTCTCTGTCTGGGGACCGTGCCCTGTTAAAGTGTGGGTCACCATGAGAAACTGCAGTTCCCCACTCCACTTATGTTGACCTTTAGCACAAGGGAGGCCATTATCCTGGTCACCTTGGGTTAGGACTCATGAAAGGGCAGGCTATACAGAGGAAATAGAAGTAAAATAGATGGGATCAAAAGATCAGGTCGAGTTATTCAGGACAATGTAGGATAGGTCCAGGAAGTCAGTCAGGTCAGAAGAAGTCTGTAAGGTGAAGCCAAGTCAATTTACTACCCATGTAGCCTTCATGGATTCAGGTGAACAGCTATCAGGACTATGGATAGCTCCATAGTTCTCAGTCTGCTGGAGAAAAATGTTGTCTTAGCAAAGGACTGCAGCCAACTGAGGCCTGAAAAACACAGGCCTGGTCTTCTAGTGACTCCACTCTTGCGTGCTGCTGACTGTTATTCTTGAAGGGCTTGTAGTTGTTCCTTTCATGTCATTCTTTAGCAGGGCTGAGGGACAGGAGAAGTTTCAGGGAACTCATCCTTGCAGTCAGAGGTTGATGGAGCAGTTATGCCTTTGGGCTGGAAATACAGGAGCTGTCTTCACAAAGTAGGTTAAGCTGTCACCCATTTGAATCTGAATGCTCTCTAGGATGATTCAGGGCCTCAAAAGCACATGGCTTCTACATTCCAATCCCAGCTTTGGGACCACTGATTCCTGCTTTTACTGGGGAGGGGTGAACAAAAACTGTTGGAGATCATTAGAATCCTCTGAATGTTACCTCCTGTCTGGTTCCCATTTGTAACTGCTACTTGGTCCTAACAAAAACTTTGGCAAATTGAGCAGTAATAGAATTGGAGATTTGTGCAAAGCTCCACACATTTTGGTACGTGTTTCCTCTGTGGACTAAAGTGGGGCTGATTTGGTCAATGAAAAATGTGTGCAGATCAAAACCTTTGCTCAAATCAGGCTGGGAGTGGGGAACAAGACAAATGCATAAACAGGAGGACTGGAGAGGAATCCTACACAGGGATGGGAAAACTAGGGATGCGTAGATTTGTTGAGGAACTCTGAACTCAGCTTCAGAATTCCCTTCATCTTGCTCCTTTCTGACCTCTTTTTCTGTTCAATGAAATGAAAAAGTGCACATTAAGAATGGGAAAAACATGCACACTTCTGCACTTTCCCCCCAAAAGCTCACACTTTCCTTCACTGACTAAAGCATGCCTTTTTAATATTTTTTCCAGATTTTCTTGTGCCTGTTACATCTGCTATGGCCCAGGCCCAAAGCTTTGACATTCACAAAGCAGGTTAAGTTCCTGTCCCATCTTTATCTGAGCCAGCTTGATAGTCTGGAAGATTCTCTGCTGGATGTGTAAGTCCTTTACAGGAAAACTTCATTGTATAGGGTGGGACAATGTTGGCACCAAACCCAAAGAAAGCAAAAATCAATGGGTTGAAATAAGAGGTGTTGATATGCCTGATAACAGAGGCTAGTAAAGATGGAGCAACTTAACGTTAAAGGACAGCCATCCATGAATGTTAAAGGATTTCTGTTCTTTTCAATTCAAGCTAAGGAAAAAGGGAGGGAGGGAGGGAGCAATGAAAGAAGGAAGGGAACTGTTGTCCATTGAGCTATTTGGAATACTGCAGCCGCTAGAATCGAGGGGACTTTTCACCCTGTACTTATAATGCATTTGCTCATTTGCGAACCCATTGAGTGTAAAGCATGCTTCACAACACGGATCAAACTCAGCCTCTCCCATCCATCAGGCATTGTTTCAATTTGGATGATTATAGAATTATCTTTGGGTTCAATAGTGGCAGGAGTCCTGGAGGGAATGCTCCACATGCAGGCACAAGACATTGGCCTTGCTCCCTTCCTCATCACCCATGAACCATAAAGGGAATATTCATGAAAGTTGAATCACTTTGAAATAGGGGTCAAGATGGGGCAGAAATCTCTTCTCTGCAGCAAAGGAAGAGTACTTATTATGGAGAGAACCAGGTCTTCATAGAACCCAGGACAGTGTCTATCTGATAAGGAGAGTTTTCATCCAAATGTATCCATAAGCCCTGGTGGGAAAGACCCAGAAACCCTTGCAAATCACTGACTTCCTGGTCACAGAAGTTAGGTTCTCAGTCTAGAGAAGTTTAATTCAATTGCTAGGATTCCCCTTTTCTTCGGAGTCTCTGCAAGCACGCAAGTCTGACTAAGAAGACCATTTGGAGATCATAAATAGTATTAAGACCATAAAAAGCCAAGGGCCTGTATTAAAGGTGTTGTACAATTTTATGGAAAGACGTGAAAACAGCAGTTTTACGAGACACCTTGTGCATGGAATTTTATTGCCTGCCATGCCAATCTAGACTTCCTTCATTCCTGTACCAGGAGCACACAGCCAAAGGACCGCATGCAAATGAACTCAGAGCCATTTCAGGATGAGTTGTGATGGCCCCATTGGCTTGCAGGAGGATTGCATTGCCTTAAGGCCCTACAACCCAGGTGTGGAACCCCCCTCAGCCCAAAGGCAGGACTCCATTTTTAGAGACACTCTAAAGTGTCACATGTAAGAGGTATGTGGGGTGGAAGGCAAAAAGGTGGCAAAGGAAAAGTATCCAAAATTACCCCAAATGTTGCATATTTTAGCTTATACAACTTGTTACTGTTAGTGGCAATAGCTCTGAAGGAACATTTTAGCCTTTCAGGGTATGGGACCAAATCTACAAAATCTGAAAGGGAATATGGTGAAGCCATGGGAAGGGGACATAGCCCAGGAAAATATTTAGAAAACAAGTACTTTGGACATGTACATGAACTAGGGAACGTCTCTGGTCAATATGAATGACTACAGTGTATACACTATTGCAAGGGGCCATTGCTCAGTATTTGAGCCCATGTGTGGTTCCTTGGATGTCATCTAGTTCATTTTTCTCTCTCCTTTCTCAGTGCAGGAATCTCGCAAGTCCTGCATCCTCAACAGATGACTACTGAAATACCCCCAGTAAAGGGAAGACCACCCTGTGCCAAAGTTGCTTGCCTCACTTTCAAATAACTCTAACCATCTTGGATCTGGGCAGCTCTGGAGCTTCATCTAGTGGCCCGAAATGAAGTGAGTATTATAGTAATTGTCATGATTGGACACAAACCTTGCTGGAGCTCTCAGCTTCCTGAGAAGCCACAGCGGAGAGATCTGGGGGAATAGCTGTATAAGAGCAAGCTCTTCCCTCCAGTGGTTGTCTCTGTAATGTGGGTCTGTGATGTGGGTCAACCCCTGCATCTTGCCTGGCCCTTGTTTCATCTGGTTCCTACCTTGCTGTTATCAATTCACAACACAGGTCTTCCTGCTTGCTGTTCTGTGTTCCATTTTCTGCATCCAGTTCCTGCCTTGCCTTGCTACTTTGCCTTGCTGGCTTTACCTTCTGCTGCTACCGCATCCCATCCAGATATCCATCTATGGAACCTCCTCCTTGCTCTGTTGTCTTCCTGGTTCTCAACCTTTGTCTTGCTCATGACCATATCCTTGGCTTGTTCTGATACACACCCTTGGTTCCAGACTTCTGCCTGTTTCTTGACTACTACTCTGCCTTTGGTTCAGGTACTGGACTTTGGGCTGTGTTTAGTCCCTGCCATGCTTTGGGTCCTCTGCATCTGTCATGACTCCTGCCCCCCTGGACCTGGACCTGGGCATAGCCTCTATGAGTTTCCAGTGGGTAGCTTTGTTGGTCTGTTGCCACAAAACTACCAGCATCCTGTGGCTATGGATGTATGGATTTTGGTAATCCCATTCCATCTGTGTTCATTAAATTGCCAGCCATCTTTAATTCTAGCATGTGCTCATTGACGGAATTGGATTTTTATTTTGAAAGAACGCAATCCTGCTTGTGCTCATTTGCATACACACTAATGCACACCTGTGCAAATGTCCTAGTTAGTGCTATGAGTATTAACTACTGCCGATTTGAGCAAGTGTTCAGGCGCATTAGCAATAGTGTGCTAATATGCAGTTGTGTTGATGAAACATCGTGCCACCTTGCAACCCCAATGAAAAAGTAGTCCACAGTTTCCATGCCGCTCAGGAGAAGGTGCACGGCAGAATCTGAATCTGAATGTACAGAAATCTGAATTCATTGTGGGCTTCTCTGACATCCTTACTTGTGGTACTTTAAGAGTAACACTTTCATTGTAGCTTTTGCGAATGCTGCCCCCGTCATCAGATGCAAAGGAATCCAGTGAAGTGGGCATTGTCCATGAAAGCTTATTTGAGAAGAAGTTTGCACAAGCGTGCACTAGCACTAATGCAGATGAGCACAAGTAGCATTACCCACTGTTTAAAAAAAATCCTACTGAGGTCCCTGACATTTCTCCCGATGTTAACTAACATCTGCGTCTTTGCCGCTTCCACCTGCTGGTTCCGGTCCTGCCTTCAAAGCAAAAGGCTGCTCTGCTTTCTGCATGGCAGGTGGCTAGTGGAAGATGGTTCCTCCCTGGTAATCCTGCTCCTCCTGCCTAAACTTACTCAGCTCCTCGTATGCATTCTTCATCGGACCTGCTTTCACTTTCATGCTCTCTGCTTCTCACATGGTGCCATTGTTACGAGCTACGGTTCCTCCCCTCCCACATCCCAAGCCACAGACCTTTCTTGCGAAAAGTCCTGTATTAAACAAAGCATTTTCCAGATGCACAAACACCTAGACTGAATCTCTGACCATGCACAGAGCAGTTGAGCCCAATCTAGTGTTTTCATCAGGGAACTCTCCTTATGTGTACATTTGGGCCCCATCCTTTTGGGAGTGACCTTTCGGAAATGAGCATGCCCCCTCTCTGCATGCCAGCCCTCTAATTGGGTACCCTTCTCCTGATGCCATGCCATGGGGCCAATAGCCATGCCTCGTCTGTCTCTGAGAAGCCCCCATGTTTCAAGCCCCTCCCGATAGCTGCACATCTGGGCTGTTCTCAGAGGAGCACCTGTGGAGTCTGGCCTTGAGATAAGCATCTCTGCTGCTCTCATCCCAACATCTGGAATTGGCCCAGATGTTCTTCTGAGGCCTCCCCTGCTCCTCCTCTTGGTCCAGATGAGCATGCCCTGGGAATGTGCGCCAACAGCAACTGCCCGTCTCATGCCCAATGGATACCCTCCGGAGAGAGCTGTATCTCGTGGTGCTTGGAAGCTCTTGCTGAACTGATGCAGAGCAGGAGAAGGCCTTCCCCATTTCTCCCATCATGCAGTTTCCCTGGATGGCCAGTTGTGGCTACCTGACTCCCCCAAATGCCCCCTTGAGCTCCCTGAGGTTTCTTTCCAGGTCTCACAGAGCAGCCAGTGTGGTTTTGCCGCACCAGATATGCGAAGACAGTTCCAGAGCTTTGCTTCCCACCTCAGAGTTTAGAGCATTGCCTCTGACCTCAGGGCTGGAAATCTGAAATACCCTATGCCCCCCCTCAGATAATGTCTGGGGGGCTCTAGAATTTGGCACCCCAAGCCAAGCCTCTTGTGTATTCAAGCAATCAACATTTTAATGCATAATATAAACAGAAAAAAAGAGCAGTGCAGCTTCTTTCCCACACAAACCTGCCCAGTAGCCACCCAAATAATCAAGATAATTTCATCTAGAATGATGAAGAATATCCTTCACCCACGTTGCAGTCAGATAATACATAACCGTTAAACCTCATTCTATTTTTTACCTCTAAATAGCTGCTCATAAGCAGGAATTGATCGAGGGAGTGGCTGAGGATCTGCAGTTTCTGGCTCTCTTGAAAATCGTCTTGCCAGAAAAAGTGGCTTCTGCTGCCGGTGGTGGCTTGTCCGTATTACCAAGAGCAGCTGCAGGATTAGAAAAGTGCATGAAAGGGTAACTGGCACAATTAGGGGTCTCAGGGGTCTGACTGCGAGGAGAGGTTAGGAAAATGAGTCTGGAATTCATTAGAAGGCAGGAGATTAAGCTCAGGCATGATTGAGATGTAACATCCTCAGGGCCTGAAGCATTGCGGATGGCATAAAAAGAGTTTGCAAGCACAAACTTTATCTGGAATGAAACAAACAGAGAAAGCCGCAGGGATGAGTTCAGCTGCTATTTTGATGTGAACACACCTGATTTTGGACCATTGTTGTTGTTATTTATGTATCTCCCTAGTTGCTAAAAGGGAAGGCCACTGAGTGACTGCTGATGCCTCCAAATGTACGTTTTTCTGAATCATCATATTAATGCATACAGAAATGCGTGTACAGGGGTAAGTAGCTACAAAAATCAGCCAGGCTGGCCAACGGGCTGTAGGCTACCTGTTCGCATCTCCAAAGAATGCAATTCCCTGTCTGGTCCAGGGGTAGAAAAATGCGACTAGTGTCCCTCTTTTCCTCCCTCACCAAACCCCACAAGTCATTGAAAATTGTGAAGTGGGTGGCAGATTCTTGTTGCAATGTGCCATCAAGTGATCTCTGACTTAGGATGGCCCCGTGAATTCATGCCCCCCAGCGTGTCCCGTCCTTGATAGCCCTGCTCAGCTGTTGCAAGCTGTGGCTTCCTTTATGGATCCATCTCCTGGTTGGTCTCCTCCTCCTCCTCCTCCTCCTCCTCCTCCTCCTCCTCTCCCCTTTGACTTGCCCTAGCATGATTTTCTCCCCCAGTGACACTTGCCTTCTCACGATGTGCCCAAAGTTGCAGCTGCAACACCACTTCTGGTCCATCTGTGGTGATTCTGCCAAGGGAAACTAGCCATGCTACCATGGTGATCAATGGCCAGGATGATGGGCTTCTGACCTGCAGGCCTAACCTGGAGTTTGCAGGGAGTTTCCCTAGTTTCCATAGCTTGTTTTAAAAATGCAATCCCACATGTTCTCTTGACTCCCATCAGACCAAGGCAGCAGCAACACAAGGTTGATAGAATAGAATTCACGGGGCTAAGTCGGGAAGATCCACTGGATTGTCACTTCCCCTATTGAATTTCTTGCACCAAGGAAGTGTCTGGGGGTACATTGGTGCACGAGAGTGGCACATTCTCTGTCCTTGATCTAGAAGAACAGTACCTGCTTCTGGAAAAGTACATCTCAACATGTACAGTCATAGCCATTTGGGACAAGAAGGTGGCTAGAAATGGAATCCCTAGGGAGATTCTGGGAAGGCTTTGCAGTTACACATGGTACAGCTGATCATTCTGCTTGAAAAGCAACAGACCAGCCGTTGACATGCATCAGAAGTGCCATGCCCTGCTGGGACAAAAGAAGCCATGTGCACACCCATTTGTCAGCTGGCTTTCCTGCTGCCAAATTCATTTCGAGGCATGCGGATGAGCTTGGAAACGGGCACGCCGTTGGCCAGGCACTCTTGGCTGGCAGCTTTCAATCATCATGCAAGTTTGGTAGAAACCAGCCCAAGAAGTGACAGCGTTTGCTCCTGCTGACCTCTGGCTTTCTCTTGTTCCTCTCCACTGGGCAGCATCTCACACACCTGGCAGGGCAATGCTGTGTTGACAGATGTCCTGACACGAGTTAAGGGAAGAACCTCGCTGAGCCTGGGATGCACTTAAAAGCAGGGCTGGGGAGAATTTTGAGCCATACTCTTGCAACAATTTATGCACTGAGATTCAATTCTCCTTCAAAATCTGCACCCCACCAAATTTTCTAACGGCACCCCATCAAAATCTGTATACAAAAGTGTATGCAATGGGGAAAGGACACACAAAAAGGCACAGATGTTTGAAAACAAGGTGAACAAAAGCATTGCATTAGGTACAGGGCTTGCAAAGAAATGTGGATCGCTGACCTGGCAACATTGCATACGAAGATGCATTGATTTGGAAAATTATGTGCAAACACGGAGTGCAAATTTCCGTGTGTGAGATTAGCCTTCTCTTTTCTTATCCCTTTCTCCCCCTCTCCCCCCTCCCCCACTTATCTCTGTTCCGTTTCTGTATCTCAAGAAATATACAAAACAAAAACGGAACTATCTGATGTGATGATCCACTGATGCAACCCATTTGCAATCAGTACGTGACTCGCCAGAGCCGTGGATGATGAGGCCAGAGGGCATTGAGTTTGCCCGTTCATTTTGGATTGGCTCAGGGTCAGCATCAGGGGTCCATACCTTAATATGGACCCATGAGAAGAGCTTCCAGGACTTGCTGGTCCTCTTCACCATCACAGCCTGCTTGGCAACCTGCCACTCACTCTGGTCCAGGCTGCAGTGGTGGTGAGGCATAAAAGCAAGAGACTCCAGGGTGTACTTGCCCCAGGCTCTTTGTCTGCCCAGCCAGCAACTGGTAGCAATGATGAGAGAGGACAAGGAGAAACCACAGATGGTTAGCGTGATGGTGGGAATAAGTGCAAGGTCAGTGTGAATTAGTGCAAGGTCCTGCACTAATTGGAGCATAGGAATGGGTGTCATAAGGACAGGTTAGGGGACAAGAGGCTGGAGAGCAGCACTTGTGAAAGGGACCTTGGGGTGCTGGTTGACTGCAGGCTGCACATGAGTCAGCAGTGTGATGCGGTGGCCAAGAGGGCGAACGCCACCCTTGGATGCATAGCTGGAAGCGTGACCACTAGATCAAGAGTGGTATCACTGCCACTCTATACAACTCTGGTGTGCCCCCAACTGGAGTGTTTTGTTCTTTTCTGGGCTACACATTACAGGAAGGATATAGCCAGGTTGGAGTCAGTGCAGCGCAGGGCCGCAAGGCTGGTGGCCGGTTTGCAGGGAAAGCCTCATGAGGCGAGACTGAGGAACTGGGTCTCTTCAGCCTGGAGAAGAGGAGATTCTGAGGGGATCTGTTGGCAACATACAGGTACGTGAGGGGATGTCACATGGAGGTGGGTAGAGACCTGTTCTCCCCTGCAGAGGAAGGCAGGACACACTCCAACAGAGCCAAGCTCAAGGAACCAAGGTTCAGTTTGGATGCCAGGAAGCACTTCCTGACAGTTAGGACCCCGAGGGTACGGAATGGGCTTCCACAGGAGGTGGTTGAAGCCCCATCGGTGAGGGTGTTCTAGGATAGGCTAGACATGCACATGGTAGGCATGTCATGAGTGGAGCCACCTAGAGCCGGGGGTCAGACTAGATGGCCCAGGAGGCCCTTCTGACTCACTCTGTTTCTATGTTTCAATGAGGAAGGGGGACCTGTGGAGGGCCTCTTGCTACAGGGCTCCAAGAAACCTGAAGCAGCTGTGTTCGAGCTCCTTTACTGTCATGATGGGCTGGCACGGCTTTCAGTCTGGTTTCCCTGTGAGGATTACGCTGTTGCCGCTTCCCATAAAAGCACCCCGTGGCTCAGTGTAAGCCCTCAATCAGATCTATAAAAGAGCCAGCCTTTAATGATAAAATATGATCCTTGGTTCTGCCCTGCGCCTGAGTTGGCAACATTGCACACTGGCGACTCTACGTCAGCGCCTTCCTCGTTACAAATCTCCACAACGAAGGGAGGTGACAGGACTCTGTGCTTTACATAGGAGACGCCCAGCCCGTAAATCCTGCCACATTAACCGCTGAGCTGTTTACTTCTGCATCCCCCTTTATTTATAGCCTTTCAGCAACGCGACCAGGGGAGACTGGAGGAGATGAAGGCAGAGCTGTTCATCCTCGGCGTCAGCTTATCCTAACATTTGGACACTGGGGAAAAAAAGCCTGAGCTGCTACTGCACAGTTCTCTCCTCTCTTTCTCCTCTCTCCTCTCATGAGTGCTGCAAGGAAGGTTCTACTCCGATATTGCCTGGAAAATTGGGGATGGGGTGAAAGAGGAGGAGTCTCCAGAAGTAGCTTCCTTGAGGTGGGAGAAGCAGGCGAGATCTGCAAAATTTGGAAGGGTGGGCAGTGGAGCCCTTTATTTCTTTGCTGAGTATTAGTTACTTTCATTGCTTTTTGCCTTTTGCTTTCCCCTCTTGCAAGGAATCCAAGGCAGCTAACATAGTGGCCTGCACTCAATTTTATGCTCACAACAATCCTGAGAGGGAAGTTTGGCTGCTAGGACCACGCAGCTCCTGCCGGTTGCTAGAAATCTTGCCAAGAAGGCAATTTGTTTTGTATAAATCACCTTATTTTCTTGTTCAGGGGGAAAATACATTTGTTTGCCGCATCCAATGGGCTGCCTATGTTTCAGTTTCACTTAGAGCTACTTACATCCCATCATACAGTCCAGGCGTTGTAATATTTCTTGATAGTAGAACTGTTTCAGGTGTTTGATTTGACCTTTTGGCATTTTTCCAGCTCAATGATCTTGTTTAGATATGAACTGTGCACAAGAGCCGAGAGCCTGTGGAATTCTAGCAACATGTTTCCCTATTTGTTTTCTCCACCCCATAGATAATTTTGTACATCTCTAGGGTGTGCCTCTTCTTAATGGCTTTTTTCCAGTCTGAACAGTCGCAGGTAATGTAATGTTTCTCTCATAGGAGGTGGAGGGCAATTGCCATCATCCCTCAGAACTGGTGATGTGGGCTAGGACAAGAAGCTGTTGCAGTCCAGCAATATCACATGCCCCCATCCCTGCGTTTAGCCGTAGCTGTCCAGAGATCTAGAACCCTGGCTTGATTTGCGTGCTTCTGTGGCCTGTTAAGACTTTAGGCAGTCATGCTTGAATTGGTGAGTGGGCAGGACAGGTGGGCAGACAAGACAAAAATACAGCCAGCCCTTCCCTGTTTTAAAAGAAGGCTTGTTTGCCTACTTTGCTCTGATGCAGCAAAGAAACTTCTCTTTTGCTGGTCCCTTTAGGAAAGTTACCCAAAAATAAAATAGAATAAAATAAAATAAAATAAAATACCCCTGCTGCATTGTATTTCTTAGAGCAATTAATTGCGATTTCACTGGTGGGCAATCTATTGCCTTGCTTTGGCATTGCCTCTCTCTCAGCCGCCTTGCATGCAGCCAGCTGTGTCACCAGAGCGAGAGACCATCTGGCGCATTGTAATTTGACCAGCACCTGTGCAGGGATGGAACGCCCACCAGTGATCCCATAGGCACCTTGAGGAGGGCAGGAGACAGGCAGTGCCACATAGCAGACAATGGCAGCTGCTGTGATGCATGGACCATTGTGCCAGGGAATGTGAGCCTCGTCATAACGACAGGCTGTAAGGCAGCCAAAATTCAGCTCCTGGATTTGGGTATGGCTGGGGTTCACCTCTCCTCTTTGCAGTTATTCATAGACCCATACACTTGGAAGGGGCCTAGCAGGCTCTGGGGTCCAACAGCCTCCTCAGCGCAGGACTCAAGTCTCCCATCCAGATTCCAACCAGGCCTGACCCTGCTTAGCTTCCAAGATGAGGCAGGAGTGGGCACCTAATCCTTTGTTAGCTCTGCTCGCATTCATGATTATTCAGATTTGCCAATAAATGCATTAATCGCAGAGGGACAATGCACACAGCTGGTGGGAACTGAAAATGCTGTGTGGTGGGCTTGTTTATACAGCTCTCAGCAGGATGGTTGTTTCCTGTCCTGTTACGCATCTCCACTTGCTAGGCAGTGGCTGCCTCCTTTTTCTTGCTGCCAAGGGCTTGCGAGACATGAAGAAAGAGTTGGGGTCTCCTTGAGGGCAGGGTCTTGAGGTTAACTCGGGGTGAGCAAGCCCTGCTTCTGCCCTTCAAGGACCAAGGGCAGAGGTGTTTATATTTGTGCTCCCTGTCTGTCTTTAATACTAAAGGATGTTTAGCCTCAGTGAATTCAGAGATTGAAAAGACCCAGCTCAGACTCAGTTGTGCTGAGCCTTATGCCTTGGAAGATGGGATTCCCCGTTCTCAAAGAAAATAGCAAACAAGCTGGACCGAAGTTTCCATTGGATTGCATTTCCCTCCATCCCTGAGCCTGGTCTATCATGCGACAGAGTCAGGTGAGCATGATGCAGCTGCATTCTGATATGATAAAACTGACCATCCACCAACGGGATGCCAGGAAACGACTATATTCTTAATTAGGGATGCATTATTTATGTTTGCACATCATGCTACATTCAGCATTCATAATTCTAAACATGGATGCGAATAGGAAAAGTTGTTTTCTGAAACTGAAAATTCTCTAACATGTGTTCATGTTCAAACCACGTGCAGAGGGCACAAATGAATATGGTACATGAGGTGTAGACATCTTGTTCACCAATCCATAAAACATAAAGCCATTTTTCAGGTGTCCTGGGATGTTCTGTGGATTCATAATGTGTCGTTTCCACTTTGTTCACACTGGAGAATGGACGGAAACCATTTGCTGCAAGTTTGTGTATGTACCTTATTTAAAGATAAAAGATTGCCCTCTTTTAAATCCTCAAACTCTGCCAAGTTAAAAAAAAATAAAACAAAAAAATTAACTATTTATCATTGAACACATGTGAAAATGACACAGAATAACCTGCTCCCTCGTCTTCCTTTAAACAAACATCTGACCAGCCTGAAATTGAATAGAGCGGTCCGGCTTGATTTGGAAGTGTTTTCTTTAGACTCATGGATGATTTTTGCACCATGATGGTGGTGGTGGTGGTGGTGGTAATGGTGATGATGATGATTTGCATTTCGTATTGCCTGATTGTCAAAGTTCTCTGGGTGCTTCACAAAAATTCCTAAAAAAAAAACAACACCCCCCCCCGAAAAAAACCCCACCATACAAAATTAGAAGCAGAACTGAAAACAATCTGAGCATCCAAACACAATTTCAGGATTAGCTGGAAACAGAATAGAAGGCTTCCAAATGTAGAGAATCAGGGCACCTTTCCAAAAGAAATGTTGCTGTAATGTCTCTCTCGATTATCATCTGGGGTAGATGAGGAGGAGAAGGCAGAGCAAGAAGATGTTGATCCCCTGGTTCTGAACAAATGACCGAAGTGTGGTTGAGAGACTAGAAGCTAGTGGATTCAACTGGGTTTGGAATTCCTTGAATCTGAATCGTGGATTCTGCACCTGGCTGTCTGTTTCCAAGGCCTGTGAATTACGTGAATTATTTCACTCTTTTTAGCTTGCTCTGGGGGATTATGATCCATGTTGTTCATCTCCAAATACACATTTGCTCAAGTGGGCATTAACTCATGTGCACTTGTGCAAATGCACATTTGCAAATGAATGACATTCTTGCAGAAAAGATCGAATCCTGCCAGTGAGCAGATGAGAGAATTAAAGCTGTTTGAAAACCCGTGAAACACAAACCGCATTGATTTAACTAAGCCTGCCCATCCCTTGATAAAACTATCAGGTGAATTGTGGGTCATTCAGATATTCCACTCTGTTCTGTGCACTTTGTCCAGGACTGGGTGCTACATTTTAAGAAGGCATATTGACAAAATAAAATATACTCAAAGAAGGTTCACTAGCAGGATGGTGAGACTTCTAGAAACCAAGTTTCAGGAAAAATAGTTGAAAGAACTAGGCCACAGGCTGTAGAAGAGAAAGTTTAAGATGGGGTAAGCAACTTGAGGCCATCCAAATATTTTGGCCTGCAACTCCCATTATGCTTCACCATTGGTGATGCTGATTTGGTAGGGCTAATGGGAATTCTGGACCAAAGCTTTTGGTTAGATGCAAGCTGCCCATCCTTGGTTTAAAGGGAGACCAGAGAACCAACTTCAAAATGCTGAAGGTGCATAAGATACAGCTGACTTGTCCTTTTCTGTATCAGAGGGACTGGAACTAGTGGGTTGAAATCACAAGGAAGCAGATATTTGGCTTGGGTTTAAAAGAGATATCCTTAACCATAATAGCTATTCTACAGAAGCATAGCCTTGGGAATCTCCTAGCTGACCATCTCTCAGGACTGCTGTACTTCAAGCTCCCTGCACTGAACAAGTGGGTTAGACTAGATGCCTTCTGAAGTATCCACTTACTCAAATATTGTACAGTTCTCTGTGTGAATGAAACTAAAATGTATCTCATACAGGATGGAGGAGAGTCATGTGCTTCAAAATAAGCAATATTGGAATGAGTTGTCAGTAAAAAGCAGTATAGATGTACAAAGCTCTATTCTTAAATCACACTGCATTACATAAGAGCATGAATTGTTCACCTCCATTTAATTGGCCATTTTTTTTCCTTAGCAGCAGTTTCATTGATCCTGTTATATTTTATTACTGTGGAAGAAGGCACCGTGAAAAGCTGGTGTCACAAAATATCGGCCAGTTTTCTTTGGCCTTGCAACAGTTCAGGGGAAAATCTTTATCAATTACTCCTGGGGACAGAACACTTTAACTCCAGATTATTATTTTCCTCTTTTCTTTAAGGAGCCCCTTTGCCTGCTATGTGTGCCAGGAACAGCAGTCTTTGGAGATGGAAGAATTGCCACGAAGGGGCTTGTGGGGCAACTGCAGCTCTTGTCTATCGGGCATAGAAAAAGCAGAGATGGGATTTAAATATCAAGAAGATGAAAACATGGCACATGAGGATTAAAGGGTTATTACAGCTGTAGCTAATCAGGGAAGCAACAATCACTACACTCTGTTGTGTGACATTCAGTGCTAAAAATAGGGAGGGGGAAAGGATGGTGTAAGCTCACCAGCGATTTTATGAGTTCTTGGCTGGATGCCGATTTAAGCTGGATCAGCTCCACCACATCCACTTCAACCCCAGCAACCCCAGATGCCAGCCAGGAGCACACGGGGTGAGCTGTGTGCACAGGGATCCCCAAAAGCTGGGTAGAGGAACTTCCTATGAGCAGAATGCTTTCTGTTGAGCGAGATCCTTTCCTGGATCCAGCCCTCTTTGTCTTTTGCCCCGCTGGTCACAGCTAAGGAAAACTGGCCTCCCCCTATGCCTTTACATGGTGTTTTCAGTGCTGTGCCTTCTCATTTCCATTTCACCTAGCAAGGTTTCAAACAGAAAGACACGGCACATGGTTAAAACCTACTAAGGTCATTGGACCTGCTGTGGACCTCCAAATTTTGTTGGGCTGTTGGACCCAAGGATCTGCAAATCAGTCAAAGACTAACTTGCTGAAGTTCTCCGAATTCCATGTTTGACCTCAGATTGTGTCCTTTTTTCCCATTCATATTTTCACTTGCATTTTCCCAAATGGAGGCATCAATTGTGCATACATCTTTGAAATGTATGCCTTCTTCTCTGATTGATCAAAGCTGTTGGTGTGCATTTTTCAAAAATATGCAAGCTTAGCAATCTAAGCTAGAGCACCTTTACCTACCCTTCCTGGCTGTAAGAAGGCCATGAATGTCTACTAGTCCTGAATTGGAGGCTATATGCCCTTCAGTATGAGTTGCCAGGGATCTTGTGTGTGTGTGTCTGTTGTACTTATGTCCTGCCTGTGATCTTCCCATGGGTTTGTGATTGGTAATTGTGGGAATATAATGCTGGACTAGATTGAACATGGCTCTTCTCACATGCTGAGGTGACAACAAAGGCCTATCTAGCTGGGTGTGCTTTTTTCCACACCAGTCAATCATATGGCTATGGAAAAACCACAACTTTCTCCCATCTTGATGAAGACCATCATCCTATGGATGCTAGACAGAGTCTAGAAGTACAGAAGATGTTTGGAGAGCCAGCTATGAGGTTGGAAAAGTACTCCAGCTGGGTAGTCAGCTCTCCGTGCTTGAAGTGCCCTCCTCAAAGCTCACAATGGAGCTGTGGGGAGATAGAGATGAGTGGGTTAAAGGGGGAGGAGGGCAGAAGAATTGCTGTGAAATAGGAGGAATCCTGGCAGCACCCTCACTGTCATTTCTGCACCCTCAGAGGTTGTGTCAGCTGTAGGAGCACAGGAGGAAATACTCTGAGTTCAGGCATACAGATTGGATGGTGCCCTAATGCGACACTCAGACTGAGGAGAGAGGATGCTAACAGATATCCACCCCCCCCCCCCAGTCCCTTGGAAACTTAAAATGATCTTGTATCTAGACATTTATAATGCTAATACTAATGCTAATACCAATAATACTAGCCTGATGATCTCAATGTGGGCATTTCATATAAAACCAAGATAAGACTGGCTCCTCCAAATTTCATGGTTTCTGATTAGAATTTTCAAACATTTCCTGGTCCTCCCTCAAGCGTGTATTTATTATTTATTATAATTATAATTGTTATTGCATTGCATTTGGAATTAGCTTTTGGGGTTGGGGGCTGCTATTAAATCCTCTGCCTCTCCAAGAACCTCGAACTCAATATCTGACTTCCTATGCTCAGCTTCAGTACATAATTTGCCTCCAATCTAAGGTGTTTGCTCTTCATAATAAGCTACACCACAATAATAACCAGGGAAAGGGCTTATGTTGCTGCTCACTGCATTGATCTCCATGAAATCCAATAAATGTGAGTTATCATGATAGTCTCCACGTCCACAGAGCCCCTAATACTTTCACTCTAATCTCCCCTGCTATGGATTTTGTGATTACTGCAGCTTTCTGGGCATGTTTGCGGGTACAAGAAACTATTCAGATTGGGTGAGCCCAATGCATTTGCTAAAGCAACTGTGGACAGTCTTCTAGCCTAAGCTAGATGCGTTGGATCAAGGAAGGTCAAGTTCCTGAAGAACAGAGCATCTAAGTTCTCAAAGCCACATGACTCTCTAGAGATGGGTGACACTGACAAATATCACCTGCTTCCTCCCAGCAATTTTCAGCACCTTGCTAACTCAGGTGAGTCTATATTGTATACCCTCCCAGTGGCCTTCTTCCAATCCCAAGCAAACAAATGAATTCCTTCTGGGGAGCTCTCTTGTCAACTGATGTCAATAATTGAATTGTTAATTGAAAAGAACTGAATAGTCAAACCCATCTTGGCCAATTGCTAGCTATGCAACAGAGTTTTCAATAAACTGACCTTTGGGTGTTATGGTGTGTGTGTGTGGGGGGGGGGCAACCTCCTTTTGTTTTTCTGGATTATCCATCCAAATGAAGCCAAATAGATGGTGTCCGTGCTGTGCCAGCCCCCCTCCCCACGTGCACACAGAGGAGCTTTAGTGCACAATTCTTCTTCTGTCATACTCAGCCTTTCTCCCCATCCCTGTTCCACTCTTTTTATCTTTCAAACAAAGCACCACAACGCGAATCAACGACATTTCATGGAGATTGCTCGGCTCATTCTGACATCTTTGTCTCAGTTGTTCCAAATGTCTCCCAAGCATTATGGTTCTTAATTTTTCATGTGACATTCATTTGCCAGAAATCATGGGTATTCAGCTTAGTAAATGGACAGCCTGGAGGGTTACGTTTACTCCTAGGCATATGGCTGGCAAAGCCACAGGTTCAAGCCTTTGTGATTGCTTTTGATTAAAACATAATTAAAATGTGTATGCTTGTGTGTTTATGGCAAAAATAGCCAACATACAGCAATGGCTGGGAGAGGAGAGATTCTGTATAAAACATGTCTCTATACTGATGCACAAGAAAATAGATATCTAAAATCTCTCCAAAATCCACACACGAGAACATAAGGATAATCCTGCTAGATCAGACCATTGGTCCATTTAGTTCTGGGTTCCTTACACCATGGCTGGGTTCAGACAACAAGCCATTTTTTAAAATTATGTCTGAACCCAGCCATGGTATAGTCAGCTTGGTCTTTAGGAACTAGGAGGTGAAACGATGGTTTGTTCTATGGTTTTTCCATACCACCATGTTGCCTTGAACCTGGGATTGTGGTTTCCATGGTGCTGAGATGCAGCTACCACAGTATCCCTTGCAAAAAATAGCAAACTGCAGGATTCTGAGGACGAGGCCACCTCTTTCTTTTGGAAGCAGAAATGACAAATGTTCCCCAGATCTGTCTCCGGACATATGTGAAGCATACATCTTCCTACTTAGGAAAAGGACAGAAGTAAGAAAGCACCAGGCAATTTTTATAGCAGCAAAGTCACAAATTAATTTGGGATGCTCTACGAGGTTAAAAAGTCAATTGAAGCTGAATTCTGCAGTATTACCAAGTGGCTGGAGGGCACACACACGTGCCCTTTTCTAGGTGGAGGCTTATATTAAACTTCGTATTGTGAAAATCACATTTATTGAAAATTCATCATTTGAAAGGCTATTAAAACAGATCCAGCACTTTTGCTTTTGTTGTAAAAGAATGCACTTCCTCCTCCTCCTCTTCCTCTTCTTCGGGGAGGGGGGCACTGCTTTCCAGCAGGGCGTATTTGTTTCTACTCTGTTTTAATGGAAAAATTAAAATAAGCAACACCAACCAAACTTCAGTGCATTTCCCTTAACTGATGGAAATGAAAGCAGGAACTGCTGGCCTATTGACTTTCTTGGGCTGTTCCAGCGCAGCCGTTCCCATGCTGCCCAGGAAGAAGAGCTTCATGATGTTCTCCCCTGCAGAGGAGGGCAGGACATGTTCCAATGGCGCAAAGCTCAGGGAACCACAAGTCAATCTGGATGCCAGGAAGTACTTCTGGACAGGTAGGACCCCGAGGGCATGGGATGGGCTTCCACGGGAGGTGGTTGAGGCCCCATCCGTGAGGGTGTTCAAGGATAGGCTGGACATGCACACAGTAGGCATGTCATGAGCAGAGCTGGCTAGAGCCGGGGGTCAGACTAGATGGCCCAGGGGGACCCTTCTGACTCGCTCTGTTTCTATGTTTTTATGGTGAGGAAAAAGGATGACATCCCTTCCATATATGCTGCATTCCATGCATAGGTGCACATTTTGAAAAAATGGCTGCCTGTTCAATAGAAATGCAATCGATCTCACTATGGTCCAAAAGACTGGAATTCAGTGATCTGTGTCCTTGCCAGGTCTATTGTCCAAGATCAGCTAAATCTTGCTGGACCACTAAGGCCCCTGATCTGCTTTATGGTGGATCTTTCTCTTTAATCTAGACTTGGGCTGGATACACCCTGTTGAGTGCAGGTCATTTTCAAACAGAGGACTGTTCTCTCATGCCATGCCCTTGCTGAAGGGCCTTCCTCCTGAAGAGGACCTTGAGCTTGCAGAGACAGATGCCATTGTACCATCCATGATCAAAGACCAGGAGAAGTCTGAGTCATCAGGGCAGAGGGCTGCAGATCAGAAGAGCAGGAGAAGCCTGGGCTCTTAGGCAGATGGCCAGAGGTCCACCTTGTTTCTGTGGCAGAAACCGATCCGCTCCTTGGCCCATGGAGCATGGCAACCTTATGTAGCAGACTAGTAGTGCTCTAGGGAACAGGAGAGTTCCCTTGTCAAAAAAGGTCTCCTTGGGAGAAAGTGGCTCCTAATGAGTAGGACCAGACAACTCTAATATGATGCAGCTGAGCCCTGGGTGGGACTTAGCAGGCTCTGCTTATATAAGCAAGCTCACAGCAGCTGTGTTGTTAGTGTTGTTCTTTGGTTCCAGGGCCTTCTGTCTGGTTTCCTTGCTCCAGTTTGTGATGATGGACATTCTGTACTGCTGACCTTTGGACTTCTCTGCTGGATGGCGCAGTGTATTTGATGGCTTAACTGTGCTTTGATCTCCGCTTGTGCTTTGACTCCTCCTGTCTGGACCTTACTGGACTTCCATCTGGGCACTTGACTGCATGCCTGTTTGTGGATTGTTTCCATGGGTCAGAGTTTGTTTTGGCCCAAACAGGATGTCTGACAGTCTTTCAGGACAGATGTGTCCTACCTCATGTGAGTATTGATGTAGTACACATGGCCAGCTTAGGTGGAGCCTGGGGGTTGGTGTGTGTGTGTGGGGGGGCATATTTCCAAGATGCTTACTGCTTGGCTGTAGAGCTGGTGTATGAGAACAGCATTTATCTCTGACAGTGTTTCTGTTCCTTTCTTTGTTCCTGGGTCACTTGCTGAGTCAAACACAGTTTATAGCACAATGCTCTAAAGTCTTTCCAGCTTAGCACACAGGGAGAAATCTACTGAAGGGGTTTGGAGGGGTTTATACTCTGTTCAGTCACATGCCAAATTAAGGGCCAGATCCCTGTCACTGTCTGAAGACCTCCTGTCCATCTCCTTGAAATACCTCTTTGATCTCAGGTGGTATTAAGAAAACAAACAGAGACGATGAAAGGCACTCATTGTGTGGGTACTTAGAAAGCTTCTCAGTTTTTCTGTGCAAAACATGTTATGTGACATGGCAACTTTTCAAGTGCTTTGCTTGTGACCACTTTGATGGTTATCTTATTTTTTACTCCTCCTCTATCCCTTTTCTAAACCACTGCTATTCCCCTTCTAAATCAGTATAAAGAAAGAAACATGTCTCTTCTTCTAATAGCAAACTTGCACGTTGAGTGCTAGTTGAAATGTAGCCAGCATGGGACTGTTACGCCATCGAGTCTTCTCTGACGTATGGTGATCCTAGGTGTTAAAGCCCTCCCAAACCTCCTCTCCATGACCAGCCCTGTTCTGCTCTCCTAAATTCAAGGCTGAGGCTTCTTTTATGGAGTCAAAATGAGACCTCACAGGGGGAACAAAAGGAGATGTAAGTTGACGGACTATTAAATAGTGTCCTGTCTTGCCTGTAGAAATAACTTGAAGTATGTTGAGTATAAACATTTTACAGCTGAATGTTCACTTCAGGCTTCGTCTTCTCATAGACTTATGCCATGCTGCTTTTCCTCTTGTGAGACACCCAAGGCAACATAATGTGGCTCTTCTCAACTCCATGTGATCTTGACAACAGCAACAACCCTGTGAGGTAGGTTGGGCTGAGAGGAAGTGATTGAGTGGGGACTTCAGTCCAGCTCTCCAACCTCTAGTAGCTACTTAGCTCAGCTGCTACTAGTGGAAAACTAAACTCTGGGAGAGGAAATCAAAGCCTCCCAGGACGCAGAAGGAGTGGCAATTGTGCTTTTGAAAGTATAGATGCCTGAAGTAATTTGTCTCTGCATCTTCTGCTAATTGGAAAGCCTGGGTCTGTGATAAGGCAGAAAGTAGGCTTTGTTTCATCCTGGGATCTCTTCTTGCTAGTGCTTTCTGCCTTCTACCATTTCTTCTGATGAAGATGGTTTTAATCTGTTAAACCTGGGACCAGGCAATCTGAAGCATGCCCCCCAGCACCCCCAAAAAAGCACCTTATCTATCAGCTAGGGATATTTGGACCAGCTCCCCAAGTTTTTGCAAATTCCATCTCAAAGCTCAGTCTGGTAAAGATCACATATTGTGACATTCTTTTTTCTTTTGGCACAGAAATCTGTACATATTGTCAAGTATTTCTGGAAATGTGAGGATCCATGGTGCAATTCCTTGGAATGTAGGCCGCCGCCTCTTCTTGATTAACTTGTGTCCACAGATGACATGGTAAGCAGATAAAGGTACTTTGGCTACAGCTAATGTGAGAATCTACATTTGATATGGAAGACAGAAACTGGGTAAAGCCTGGCCTGGACCAGCCTCACGTTCCTTCATTAGTTAGGAGCTGCTCTGGCTCTGTTGCAGACTTCTCCAATGCACCTATTTCTAGCCCAGCGTGGACTTACCAGGGATCCAACTGGGACCCTTCAGTGGGATACGGCAGGTACAGCACATGCAGAACTGCAGCCTTGCTTCATGTAAATTTGCTTGTTCTTTCCTCTGACTATTTCTTGATTAACA
Source organism: Varanus komodoensis (assembly GCF_004798865.1). Classification (NCBI taxonomy): domain Eukaryota; kingdom Metazoa; phylum Chordata; class Lepidosauria; order Squamata; family Varanidae; genus Varanus; species Varanus komodoensis. Next base: position 3,436,036 of record NW_025335909.1, read on the forward strand.
TACTGCTTTGGACAGATGGACTAGTGCATGAGGTTTTCCAGAATTCAGTCTAGAATCATTGAATACTAGTTGTCTCATGTTTGTTTCTGTGTGTGCGACACAGTCATGGATTTTGGGCTCTTTGGAGCTTTGAAATTCCTTTGCTAATTGAAAATAATGGTTTCCAGCAAACAAGGATGAAAGACAAAATGACCATTTTCCTTTTAGCAGAATGGAATGAGAAGTATGTGGGCATCCAGAGATAGCCATTACTTTTGTGTCCTTATCAAACAAAAGCTGTGCTGTCTCGATGTCATTTTAATCGATGCTGGTTATCTGAAATTAAGCAGCCCTGGCATGGCCTCTTGGTAGCTTTGTAGGCATGGCTTTTTCAAGTGTGCAATTTCTCCCCTCAGCCCTGCATTTTCCCTTCACTCAAATTCGGGGATCCATTTATCATAATGATGCCCTGGCATCCATCAGACCTGGGGAGCAGTGCTGATAAAATAAACTGGAATCAATACTCCATTCAGATTAATAAGATTAAGCCAATTGGAAGTTGGGTATCCGTCTATCTCAGTGATAACAGCACCGCTTTTGGAAACTTCGAAGTGGCAGGAATGTGAAGTAGATAAGCAGCAAGGCAAACAGAATGCTGGATGGTAAGCCATGTGGGTCCTTAACAAAAATAACATTTTTATTTTATCTTTTTTTAAAGGGAGGGGGAAAAAATCCACAGTCAGTTATCTGTTGCTGAGAAACCTGATTCGCAGTAGTCATAATGGGTTCTGACAGGGTGTTGTGCATTTGATGGCATCTCACAATGATCCGTGTGTTGATCAAGGTCTCTTGTTGAGTTCATGGTCAACCCTCCGAGTACACCGGGACAAAGCACTGCATCCTTCCAATGAGGCACAAGTGGTCTCTGTGTTAAAGCTCCATGGCTTTTGAATCATGTTTTCCTTTCATTTATTTGTGCAACTCAGACGTCTTTGTTTGCCAGAGAAAGTGCTCAGCTTTCATGGAACTGTCTCATCTCGCAGTGCTGAAGGCTCTGAAAAAATGAAGTGGCCTGTAGTGATGGACTGGAACTTGGGCAATCGCAGTTTGGGTCTCTTCGTAGCCATGATGCCTTGGGCCACTTACTGATTATTAGTCTGGCTTACCTCCAAGGGTTGTTGTGAGGATAAAATGGAGAGGAGGTGGGTTATCTTGGCTTGGGTTCCTTCCAAGAGGGAAAGAGGCAGGCAGCTATCATGATGGGCAACCACTGACTCAAGGGATCAATAGCTTCTTAACACAATAGCTAGACAACCTTCAGATCCAGATGTATTCCTAGGGATGGGTGAGAAATCCATTCCGTTCTCCTCTTGACAAAACCTGCTTGGTCTTCACAAACAAAGCAAAGAACTTGGGAGATGAGAAGAATGTTGAGGGCAAAAATGCAAATGGTTGCAAGCTCAGGAATGGATGGACTTCAGCCGCAGATTCAGCCCAGGAAGTGCAAACTGGGCAAAACCCTGATCAGAAATGAACTGGAACAAACTTCTGATGTATCCTGAGTCAAAGGCAACCAGACATGCAAACAGGGCTGAAGTAAATGGGGTGAAGCCGTGCAGCAGACAGATGCCTCCCAGTGCAGCTGGAGGCAGGGTACAGTATTGCTGAGCAGATGCCGTGTCTACTGCATTAGGGCTGCAGTCATGACACGGCTGAGACGACTCACAGGCTGCCTACTCGGCCTCTTGGTTGCGTTTACTGGTGCAGAACTAAGCACGCTGCTGATATTTATAGGTTTATTCTTCTGAGTGAAAGTAACTTGATCTCATGTGTGTTGACATCAGCAGCAACGCTGCTTTGGAGACTGGTGAGGGCATCTGGTGATCCAATGTGTACGGAGGGGAAGTGACAAGCACCCGTGCAACGCTGCCGTGTATTGGCTTGCTCATACACCTGTCCAGGTACCCTAGTTTAATGTTGGACACCTCCAACTTTTTTTGAAGGAGGAAACATACTCCAGATGTATTTTCTGAAGATAAAAAATAGCCACTACAATTCCCTTAAGACTACAGAACTGGAACATCTTATGGGTTTTTTGTTTAGTTGCCAAGTCATTCCTGATACTTCATGACCCCACAGACAACCTTCCTCCAGGCCGTCCTGTCCTCCCCCATCCCCCCGGAGTCCACTTAAGCTGACGCCAACTGCTTCAGTGACTCCATCCAGCCACTTCATCCTCTGCCGCCCTCTTCTTTTGCCATCTATTGTTCCCAGCATTAGGCTCTTCTCCAGGGAGTCCATCCTTCTCATTAGGTGGCCAGAGTATTTGAGTTTCATCTTCAGTATCTGGCCTTCTAAAGAACAGTCGGGATAGTACATCACAAATATTCTGAAGTCTTGTCTACACACACAGGCTATGCAATGCTTAGTACGTAAAAGCTTTTAACTTGAGTTTGCTTCCAATTAGGGTTCATTATTTACTTGGAAGGGGTTGTGTTTTGTATAAGAATTTCACATTGCACACCAGGTTTCTGAGATCTTCCAAAAGAGAAGAACTGGGAGGAAATCACTGGGGTCAAGTATGATCATGGAGCAGATGTGCAGAAAGCTTTCTCCTTTGCTTCAAGGGACGTGTCAATGACTATTAACATCAGCAGACACAAACATCTAGACCTTTCTTTGAAGGGCCATCTCTGAAGGAACCTCAGAGCTCAGCAATAAGTGGAAGAGACTTAGTGGTGACCCCACAGTGGAATCCTCTCCCCACTGGTTTGCTTAGTACTGACCCTATCATCCTTTTGGCACCAAGTTAAGACAGCCCTTCATGCGGAGGTATTTATTAGGTCTATATCCCACTTTTTTTTTTTTTTTTTAAGAACTCAAAATGCCTTTCATCATTCTCTTCCTCCTCTTCCCAATGTTATCCCCACAACAACAACCTTATGAGGTAGGTTTGGTTGATGACTGGAGCAGAGTCACCCAGTTAGCTTCATGGCTGAGTGGGGACTAGTACCCAGATCGCCTGAGTCCCATGACCGCACACTGGTTCTTAGGGCTTGGGGGTTTTTTAAGTGCCTACCCTGTATCTTATATTATGGCTGTTCAATTCATGTTTACATTTCTGTATTATGGAAGACTCAGCCAATATGACTTAATGAGTTGCTATGCAGTGCCCAGAGCGCTCTGGCTACTGAGCAGAGTAGAAATAAAAATAAGCACACGGCTTGTGCTTGTCTAACCATGGACAGTGCAGAAGTGGCAGAAGTGTAGAGACGTCCTGTGAGTTGCATTCAGCTCAGCCTGAAGGACAAAACCCAATTGATGGGGTGGCAACTATCTAAAGGGGAGGCAGCCACAGAAGAGGTCAGATCCTGAAGCCCAGAAGAAGGGCGAAGCTTCCAGATACTTCAGAGACTTTTAATGTTACGGTCCATGGCGTGATCTGCCTCATGCCACAAACAGGCAGGGTGGAAATCTTTTAATGGAATGAATACTCAGCTCAAAAAACGCTAAAGAAAGAGCCGTTCTCCCCTAACAGTTCATCAGGGCTTAAGAAATGAAAATGCCATGTTACATCAGTTACCTGTCAAATCGCATCCTGTTTTTCTGCAAAGATGCAGGCCATTCATTTTCTATTCCCACCCTCCACTGCTGCCAGCCAGTGATTGAGGTCTCTAAGGCCAACGTAACATCTGTGCAGTGAAGAGACACGCTTCTAACACAGTCTGTGCCTTATTGGAGAGGATGTGGTGTATCTGAAGCATTCTAATCTCACTGTTTTGTTTGGTGTGAACCGGAAGAGAGTATTAACAAAAGAGGCAGCTGCAGGTCAGGTGGAAAGAAGAAGCGTTTCATTTAAGTCTGACATCCAAAAGCACATCCTCCTCTTAGGGGAAATGGGCCTTTCCCTTAGTTCATCAGGGCTTCCTCCCAGGTGAGGTGTTATAGGATCACTATCCTAGAGGCGAGTTTAGTTCAATCAACCATGATAGCTGGTGTGGTCGAACTCATTCCAGCGAAGCTTTCCACACTGAGTCACATTTTGTAGGGAGTATGTGTGAGCTCTGCCTCCGACCTCTGATCAGGAAATCAGAAATATCCCATAGTCCCTTAGATGCTGTCTGGGAGCCATAGGATTTCTAATGCTACCAAAACTTCCTGCACCTTTGGCCTCTGCCTGAAATTGCTGCACACAGAACTTGCTTACCAACACAATTTGCGTCTCAGGGTATCTGCTGCTATATGTTGAACATCTGTTGTCTTTTGCAACAGAAAGTCCTTGAATTAGCAATCTTTGCTTTCTTTGTCTTTTTTACCCCTTTAAAAAATGGTTCTTGCCTCAAGCTCCTTTTGTTCCACTCCATACACCCTCAGTGCTAATCAGAACTCTGGGCATGGGGAGAAATAAAATATATATGCTTTCAGAGAACAGTGAGCCAAAGTATCTTTGATGCGTAGAGAAAGAGATCAAACATAATCACTACTCGCTTTTGTACCGAGTGTAGTTCCATATTCCTTAAGCAGTGAATTGCAAAAGAGTAATAGCTATCATCAATCTGTTACCACAACAAACAACTCCCTCCACTCAGCAAACAAACTAGAAGGCAGATTAATTGAAGCCAAACTGGATCTGGTCAGGACCTTGTCTGTTTTACTTTTATTTTTGCAAAGCGGGTGGAAATAATGGTTTCCAACTCAGATCCGCTTTTGAACAGCTGCCTACACTGCGATATGCACACTCTTTGAGCCTGAGCACCAACACTCATTTTGGAGACCCTTTGGGGAGCGACATTCCAATGCTGGGTGGGGACAAAGGCAAAAGACATGAGGGCAAAACTATTGTAAGTATACAGTTATGTTAGCTTCAGGCTCTTACTGCCAGCAATTAAGCTTTCAAGGAAAAATTTCAACCTTTTAGAAGGGGAACTGTGCCTACACAAACTACCAATGCTTCCCCCCCCCCCCCTTTGGTGATTTTTCCCCAGGCTTTGCATACCTTGTCAATTCTAAAAGGTTGGGATACCCTCCCTTCAAGGTAAACATACAGAACAACACCCCCATGTAATAATGGCTAACTGAAGCACCACCATCTCCCACCTACCTACTCACTGGATACTTTCCTTCCACCCTGCAAGTGTCTGGGAAAGAAATTAGAGCAGTGTTTCAAGAAATCCATTTTTTAATGGATCTTTATACAGTCTGTCATGTAACTTGCAGCCACCATATTGGATCAAAAGCTCTAAAGAAGGTCAGCATCCGTGAAGACCTGCCTTGTAAGTTTTGAAGTAGAGAAGAACATTTAGAGAAAAAATGGTCCATTCATAATACAACCATGGAAACCTCTAAGCTGAACTGGCCACATTTGCGTTCATCTGTAAATACTCTAGGTCCAACTAGGCATTCTTGAATGCCTAGTTCAAGGAAGCCCAGTATAGACCATGACCTGCAGCTAAGCTTGTGTAGGAGATCCCAGCAGGTAATTGCAGTTTATTGGCTGCATTTTTGCCATCCTTGAAAATGGTCCTAGTTTGTGAAAGAGCTGTTTACCCGGGTAGCTAATGACATTGGGAAATTGTTTCTTATGCCATGAGCATTGTTAGAAGCTTTGTCTTTCTTCCTTTTTGATCTGAGATGTAAATGCTCCCTTAGTATAAAGGCCATCAGTGAAGGAAAGTATTGCAATAAAATGCACCCTTTGCAACACTAAACAGTTTTAGTGGGGTTGGAAGTTAGGGTGAGAAGCAACTCTCAAAAAAGCAGACAAGACTGAACTGTCTTTCTAGCTGTTATTTCTGTATCTCAAAGATCTTTTCAGGCATAACATTTTTCTTGTGATAGAGAAGATCCATCCAACCAGTAGCGTTGGCTAGAGTTCATGCAAAATTAACCTGTGCTCTATAATAGGATGGTTTGGTGGATTCTCTCATAGAATCATACAGTTGGAAGGACCCTAGGAGACCACTGAGTCCAAACTTCTCATCATGGTTGGTACTGCACATGGTTCAGATGACACCATGACCTACAGTTCAGCAGAACCCATGCTCCAACAACAACCCACACTCAATCCTTGGGGAGTGGCGTTTCATGCTCTCTGAATTTGACATGCTGTCCAGGGTCCTGAAAGTTGCTTATGTTGCTATAACACTATTTTTTTTGGAATAAGATTCTTCTCTCCCGGACACTGAGCCATCTGTGAAATTTCAGAGCACCTTCTCTCCCACTGAGGGGTGCATTCAGAGGAAAGTCTAGCCACAGTTTCTCTGTCTGGTGCCAGATAACAGTGTTCATTGACTTTTAGCAAGACCAAAGTGTCAGCCTGAAGCAAAGGAAGCCAGAGGAGGTGTCCATATTTATTCACACCAGGGGCCCTGTCTTTTAATGGGCAACATTTACTCTTTTTTATGCTGTAGTGTTCACCCACTGCTGTGATCTGGAATCCTTTAAGGCACCTCTGGTGTCTGGTTCGCACAGCTGGAAAAGTGATGTGAACTTTGAGAGACCAAAGGGGATACAGAATCATACACTGAGAGGGTGACAGGGGGCCTTCTTCCTCATATCCACATGACCTGTTTGAAGGCCATTCCTTCAGCTTCTTCTTCAGTCTGTCTTGGAGTCATGTAAACAGCAAGCAAGCTCGTTAGCAGCACTAAGTGTGGAAATGAAAAGGCATGCAAATGTGGTACCCCTACCGTGCATTTCTCTCTTTCCCCTACACTTGCCTTGAATAATTGCCTTGGCCTTTGAGAGGCCATTTACAAAGGAGGAGGATGCTGCCTGAAAGAGGCAGCAAGAACCAATAGCAAGCTTCCCATGGAGGGCTTTGAAGACAGACTGGTCAAGAGGCTAGAGCATTTGAATGACTCTCCCCAGCAGGAAAAGAGAACAGGGAATTCCTGAGTGCTCTTCTAGGCAGCTACCCCACCTAAGTGGCTCTGATACAGAAGGTTTGAACCAGAATAACACCTCTCCTATCTGTTTATCTTTTTCTTTTCTTCACTTGACCCTTCCTTTAGATCAAAAGTGGCATTTGTTTTTCTGTGCTGATAGTGCATTCATTAATCCATCCATTTTATTGATGACTCAATTTATGTCCTGCCTATTCACCTTAAAAATGGTGTTCAGGGTGGTTGTAATAATCAAATGGAGACAAAAGAGGATGCAATTAAAGCATAACCATAAGTTGGCTGCTGTTTCAAGAGTTGCCTGAACTAGATGGAACCTTGACCTGATCCATTAGACTGAGGGCTTAGGTTCTTTGGTTTAGCCACTAGGAAAGCCCTGTCCCACCCCACCCCCCATTTCAGTTTTGGCATCTCAGCTTTGAAATGTTCCATTCCAGATTCTTCACTTTAGTTGATATGTAATAATGTTTGCTTTCAGGGTATTTGCTGTTTCTGCTGTTACTGATGGTACCAAAAAAACAAACAGCATTTTGTCGGACATATTTATTATTTATTTATTTTTCGATTTGTATCCTACCTTTTTCCTACAAAGGGCTCAAGGCAGCTTACATCATTCTCCTCCTCCATCTTATCCCCACAACAACAACCCTGTAGGTAGATTGGGCTGAAAGTCTGGGACTGGCCCAAGTCACCCAGTTGGTTCCATGGCTGAGTGGGGACTAGAACCCAGGTCGTCTGAGTCCCAGTCCCATGCTCTTAAGCACTACACCACACTGGCTCTTGTTTTAAATACCTGGTGATTTGAATATCCCCATGGTTCAAGGTGCATAACCCAATACAATCGTATCAGTCCATGATAAGGATGTATCTATCACTTTCACTCTCCTCTAGATCCAAAATTTTAAATCTCATTTTCTTCCAGCCCTAGTCTTGAAATAAAGTATAGATTTTGGATGTCCTTATTTTATAAAATCATCATCATCATCATCAGGAACCCTCACCTATCCTTAATCAAGTACCACTGAGGATAGTCATGGAAAAGATTTGGGAGAAAAGGTAAACTTAATGACCAAGCTGTTCCAGAATAGGAGGTTTAAAATGGTTTTATACCATTTGCCAAACAATTCTGCCTCTTAAAATTATCTATTTGGATTGAAACCCAGCATATCTGAAACATTTGGAACTACCCTGATAGAAAAATAATCCACAGTTGGTAAACTACCTTACTGTTACCGACTGCTTCTTAAGAGCTTAGAAATTGCCTCCAAGCCCAGTCTGGAAGGCTATTTTCCAACAGCTGTTTCACTGGAGGAGGTCCCCAGGAAAGTTGGAATGCGGGGTGGGGGAATTCTTCCTAAAATCCTTTTTTACTTAATTGGCTTAAATTGTGGAGCACCCAGGTTTTCTGCACTTGACCAAGATGCTTGGCTGTTCTTTCTTGAAGAGATACAATGCGACAAAGACTTGCTAACATCTGCTTTAGCATATTGCTTTTCAAGTCAGCTTAGGTTCTTGGTGCCCAGTCTCCTGGCAATCAGTTCCACAGAAATGCGTATTTATTCATGAGTGCTTTTCTGTTCTACCCTGTAGTCAGAGCTAGCTGGGCAGTTCATAAAACAGAGGCATACTCTGATGTATCAACTCTTGAAGTCAGGGATTTTAGTAAAAACAGTTATATTTACCTCTTTCCTTCACCCCGAGTCTCTTCTTGTTATATTACCACTGAAACATAATACAGCTATGAGTTTTCAGCAAAAACAGTATCTCTGGAAAGTAGTATTGTTTCTTAAGCTTCACTGGACTTCTCTTTCATATCTCTGCGGTTGCCATAAATCAAACTGCATTGCAGCTCATTAAACAAGAAAACTGATTTGACTTTGCAAAGTGACCCAGCAGATCAAAGGATCAGAGATATCTGAAGCAAAGGCATCCAGTCCAAAGCCATTTTCCAACTATGAGTGCAAGAAAATGGCTTGGAAGCCACAGCTTCCAGCAAGAAACCCCCAGGTTGGTTAGGATCAAATCAGATGACCTACCAGAGTGTGTGGTCTGGGGCTGAGTGCCCATATGCCCCACCACCAGGCTCCAACCTTGCCCCAACCAGACCAGTAGCCTGTCTGAACAATGGAGGAACCCAACGTGTTTCTGCTATCCATTCCAGCTATCCCTGGAATCCCAGGTAGTGTCTGTGGCAGGGAGGGCTTTCCTTCAGCAACCAGGGGTGACCAGTAGGGGAGATTGTGGCCAACACGTTGTCAGGGGGCCTCAGTAACTTTTCTCACAAGACCCGATGATCCACAAGGGTCACTGGGTCTCAACCCTGGTCAACAATATTACTTGCCTGATGTCTTTCTGGCAGTAGAATGGTATCCGGGGTAGGAAACCCAAGCTGAGAAACAGAAAGAACCATCTGTGGTCTTGGGTTACCTTGACGTTTCTCATAAACAAGAACTTTATGCCATTGAACTGGTTGTCATTATACACCGTTCCGGTATAAATTAGTCCACACTCCTTGAGCATGCTGCTCTCTGGGCTGGAAGCACTGCAGCGCCCCTTTTTCCCAGGCATCGCCGATCTGGAAACTCCATGTCTATATTAAATTCCTGATTCTCTGAATGCTATTTCCTGATACGAAAGCAGCTTGTCTAAAACCTGGCTTGGCACATTGCCCCTCTGAGTTGTTCCAGAAAAACCTGCTTAGGGCCTCCATAATTAATCCCTTCAACTTGTGACCAAATTCCATTAAGAGTCAGTTGTTTATTATTAGACCTGCCAATTTCCTTTATTAAATTCCCGTCTGCCGTGTGGAAATGTTTGTGTCTTAATGGTCGGCCTACTGTGGGCTTTTGCAGGCTGAGAAGAACAGATTGTGCAGACTCTGGAGATGTGGAGTTTCTTCCATTTAATGCATCATTCATGTGCTTTGATGCCTGTAGCTTTCCAAGACCCGTCCCTGATAAGGATGTGGGGCTAGTCTGAATGATCTTTCAAGAATGTGGACCCGACCCACTGCACCCCACCCCACCATTCTGACAGTCAGTCCTGAAGTTCAGACATTTGCTACAATAGTCCCTCTTTGCAGGAACATCTGTGTATATCTTGTCTCAGTCTAAATTTATACTCATTGTGCACATCTTTGAAATGTGCATATTCTTCTCCAAGTGATTAAAGTATATGTTTAAAGTATAAAGTGTATATACATATACATATGTATAAAGTATATGATTAAAGTATATTTATGAAAAGTACTTCTTTTTCATGTACATTTTTCAAAAGCATACTTGCTGTCGAGAGCAGTTTCTTTTTCCATTTCTTTCTGTCTTTTGATCCAGAAATCTCACTGAGTTCAAAAGTGTAAGAGTTCAACTTCAGATCAGGTCCAGGGCTCCCTCCCGAAGGGACAAACTGAATAAATTAATAGCAGTTAATTTTTGATCTCGATTTATCATGTCCCTAATGCAAAGTTGCAAAATCTAACATTTGGAACTAAGATGAGGCAGAAGAGCCCATGAGATGGTATGCAAGCAGCATCCCTTGTCTGCACACATGATTTTCAGACCTTGTTTGAGCTGTTCATGCTGCAGAGAAAGGTTGCCAGGTTGCTCAAGAGACGTTCCACAAGCATCCAGAGATTTCCTCGTGGCTCAGCTTGCTTCCTAAGTCATGGCTGGGCATGATCAAGAAATCTGATCAACAGAACCTAGCAGGTTTCTGTGGGATCATCACAGCCCTGCTCCAGCTTGTGCTCTGCAGCATCTCTCTCAATACCAAACTTAAAAAATATCCTTTATCATATTGTTCAATAGCCAGCATTGATGTGCTATTTATGCTTTCATGTCGCTTTCCACTCAGATCAAGTCTGCATGCTGGGACTGATTCTCACCAAGCTTCATGGGAAACTCCGCATGTACAGAATGTGCTCTCTCTTCTGCAAGAATATGGGGAATCCACCCATCCCCTAGAGAAGAACCCATGGACATCTTGGATGAGAAGTGCTATGCCTCTTTCTTGTTCTTCCTCAGCAGTTACACGGTCTAGGAGGTGCCACCTGCTCTCCAGCAGTGTGGATGGGGAGAGCAGGTAAGGCTGCTAAAAGATTCCTGCACAAATTGCTTTGGCCACCTGATTTGCACTGGGCTTGGGACAAAGCCTTTCAGAATCCACCCCTCACCTAGAATCCTAGAATAGAAGAGCTGCAAGGGGCCACGAAGGCCATCAAGTCCAACCTCCTGCTGTTGCAGGACACCATGTCACACCACCCCATTCAGATGGCTGCCTACTTTCTCCTTGAATGTCTCTAGTGGGCGAGAGACCACCACCTCTCAAGGCAGCTGGTTCCACTGTTGTATTGCTCTGATAGTGAGGAAGCTTTTCCTGATGTCCAGCCTGAATCTGGGTTGATTATTCTGTGTCCTACACTCTGTCATTAGCAGGAAGAGATCTTGACCTTCCTCTTTGTGACAGCCTTTGAGGGACTTCTAGAAGGATATCATGTCCCCCTCAGTCTTCCCTTCTCAAGACTGAGCATGCCCAATTCCCTCAGTCTCTCCTCACAGGGCAGTGTTTCCAAACCCTGGATCATTTTTGTTGCCCTCCCTCTGGACCCTTTCTAATTGTTCTGCATCTTTCTTAAATCTTGGTGCCCAGAACTGGACGTGGTATTCCAGGTGAGGTCTGACTAGTGAGGAGTATAGAGGAACTACTACTTCTCGTGATTTGGAAGTAATACTTCTGCAGACTTCCTCTTGTGCCTGCCTGGTTCTGCAAAGCAAACCAATCCAGGATGACTCATGGGCTAGCAGCTTGTGCCAGTGTCCTTCACAGGGTCCAGCCTTCTGCACAGCCCAGTGCAGCTGGCAGTGGCAGCTCCAGGTGCAGAAGAGGGGAGCTCCTTATTTATTTATTTCATTCCATGTCTATTCCTCCCCATTCATAACTCAAAGTCTCTCTGGGTGGCTTACAAATGCTAGAAACAGCATAAAATGCATAAGATTCAATAATAGATAAAATAGAGAAGGCAATAAAATAACATCTTTTAATAAAATATAGCCACACGCACCATAATAAATAGCCAATAAATTAACCCAAGTTAAATCATAATAATCCATAACCAAATATAAAAGCATAAAATGAAATAAACCAAAAACTTGCTAGGAACTTGGACACGGGGCTGGCGCAGAGTGGACCGGGGTCTGGGGAGCTGAGCGCAGGTGTTCTCCGGTGGGTGGATTCCTTGTACACGTCCAGCTCTTGCAAAGGTGGCCAGCTTTTGCCTGGGGTATGTCTGTCGAGGGGCAAGGGGCATATGGGGAGATCACATGATGGAGATGCCTCCCCGCTCTCAAAAGCTCACATCTCTTACCTTTGTAGGCACAAAGGGATCTAAGGGTCTCCCTTTCCAGGCCTAGCCTGCTGGACTAGGAGGGGCATTTAAGCTCTTGTATCCTTGAGTTTCTGCAGTTCTGGTTTGACCTGTCCTTCTGACTTGCTCTTTAGCTCTGGCTGAAGCCTCCCAGCCTTCGCCTGCAGTTTGCACCTATCCTTTCGCCCCTGCTCCCTACTCCTGCTGCCTGGTTTCTGCAGTTCTGACCTGTTCTGTGGTCCTAGCTTGGCCTCCTGACTTGCCCTATGGATCAGACTGGATCTTTGGTTCTGACCCCTGGATCCCGCCTTTAACTTTGCCCTCCAGTCCTCTCCTGGGTTCTGCATCCTGGCTTGTTCGCTCCTGCTTCCTGCCCCACTTCAGGCCAGTGCACGGAGGGTGGCTGCTCCTCAATGCCATCTATTCTGAACTGAAGCAAGCCTTTTGATTTCTTTTAAATCGGGCTTTAAGGAGGACATTTAGAGGTCTTTTAAAGGTGATCCCTTGCAGACGCCAAGTTGCCTAATCAAGGTAGACACGGTACAGGGAAAAGAGAGGCTTGGCAGATGGTTCGAGAGGGGATTGAGCCCTTGGGGTCAGCGCATTCTGCATTAGTGATGTCAACAAAGCATCTTCTATGCATGTGGTGCTCCAGTGTGCAACGCAGAACATATGCCGATGCTTTCCCGAGGGTGAAACTGCTTTCCCTCTCCACAAATTCCTTTCCAATGATGGGAAATTGGTCTCTTGCCTTTTGAGTTGTTCAAGAAAATGCCTCCGAGTTCCCTTTTCCAACCTGACGGGATGTTCCTGGTCCCAGCAGGCCCCGTGCATCACAAATAGTAATCAACGCAACCGTCTTACTGCCAGGAGCAGCTTGGACTTGATATAGCATTACAGTTTTGACTGCCGTGTGAGTGTTGGGAGGACAGAGAGCAGCCTCTCAGAGTACCATTAGCACCACTGCAAAATTAACACTTGTTAGCACCAGCAGCCCAGATTCTTGGCTTCTGATTGCATGGCCAGATATACTGCACTGGATCTTTCCCTTCTCCAAATCTGTGGGATTTCCTTTGGTGGAGAAGGCAGGCTGTGGATATTCAGAGTCTTAATACACATTTAGTGTTTGGGTCAGTGGGAATATTTGGAATGGGAAGAGATGGTCATGGGAACTCAAACAGATGTTCTGCTATGAGGATAGGCTGCTTGTTCAAGAAATGGCTGACAGGCTGTTAAAAAGGCTGTGTGGTGCAGTGGTTAAGTGTGTAGGTCTGGGACTCAGGTAATCTAGTCCCTGCTCGGACATGGAACCAACTGGCTCTTAGCCCAATCTCTCAGGGTGGTTTTTGTGTGGATAAGATGGAGCATAGGAAGAAAAGTCATCCTGGAGTTCCTGGGAAGAAAAAGGGTGTGGTAGAAACATAAACATATTGGAGAAACTAAAGGAAAAGTCACTTGCTCAAGAACCCAAGTCCAGCACAGAGTTGGGTCCTGGACATCCACACTCTAAATTCCATGTAATGATGCAATTAATTGCTCCTTTGACCCCACCCCCTCCACTCAATGTCTGTTTCACAACAGACAAATTGAAGAGGGTCAGAGACAAAGCCACTTGAGGAGAAATGAAGGACAAGCTAAGGTTGGCGATGTCTGAGCTCCAAATCCCAAGCTGCTCCTTTGAACCTACAGGGATAACTTTGAGAAACCTCAAGATAAAAGCTGCAGTGGATGGAGGGAGATAGGAGCCACCCCCGCCCCACCATGCTTGGGTGCTTCCTGTGGACAGTAGCTAGCTGCCATGTGGACAGAAGGGTGGAAGATTGGGACCCTTGGTTTGATCCAGAACGACCATTCTTGTTTTCTTATCCTGTGCCAGCGAAAAAGTGAGCTCCTGCTTATGAAATTTGTGGCAATGAGTTAGATTTTTGGTGCCACTGGGCTGTTTGTCTGTTCTGCTGCAGCAGATGAGTAAGGCTGATCTGCTGGCGCTTCTCGTTCCATCTGGCACATGCCGTCACTTTTACTCTCCTGTCATTTAGGAGCACAGTGTTAGCCACAGTACAGATGCCAGTGCGGAAAGATGGATGCCAACCTTGAAAGGATGCATGTTGGGGCAGGCAGAGATGGAATGATTGGCATTAATCGTGCTCTAATTAGATGTCCTTGTCGAAGTGCTGATATGTCTATGGGCATCCGGTTTTCTTTGCTGCCAGCTTCTTGTCAGCTCTTCCTTCCTCTTTGTTTTCTTTGACGTGGGAATAGAGGGTGTGGGACTGCAGCTTTTTGTTCCTCTTTCTCCTTCGCCTTCTCCATCAGCATGCCCTGCCTTAGTTTATGGCTGCAATCTATGCTAAACAGCATTGTTTTGACCTGATGAAGCATCTTTTTGCCCCAAGTCCCCCCCCCCCCCCCGCAGATGTTTTGGACTGAAATGCCTAGAATCCCTGAACACTGAATATACCAGCTGGGCCTAATGGCATCGATATTGCAAAATATCCGGAGGGTACCAGATTGGGAGATGCTGGGATAGGCCTCAGGTGCCTTCCTCTCCCAGGGCACAGCTTGCCTCTAAACAATGAGAAGAAACACCCACATGAGCAATTCTTGTTCTTCATTTCTATACTGCCCAAGAGCCAAAGATCTCTTGAGAAATCCACCAGCTTTTCTGTTCAGACCGGTCAGTTTGCAAAAGTTTCATTGGTGAAATGGGAGAAGTGTGCCGCTTGAGCATGGCCTCTAGCCCACACCCCAGCAGAGTTGCTCAACTCCTTCTTACCTCCCTCCAGCATGTATCTGATTTACATCCAACTTTGACCATGAAATGGTACTCAGTGTGGCCAACGTTAGTTAGAACTACTTTTTTTGGTGGGGGGAACCGTGATTAAGTTCTTTGTGCTAGTATGACATTGCATTTAAATCCCACGTCTCTTCTCTTGCAAAGCATCCAGGGCTGCTCACACGGTTCCCCTGTGCTCCACCTTGACCCTCGCAGCAGCAGCAGCAGCAGCCCTGTGGGGTGTGTTAGGCTGAGAGTGATTAACTGGCTCAAAGTCACCCGGTCAGCTTCATGGCCTAGTGCAGGCTAGAACCCAGATGTCCCAGGGCCCTGGTCCAACACTCATCACCACACCAATTGGTGATGCTTTCCATGAAGCAAAGACATCAGATACCCGAATGAGGAATGCAACAACAAAGGAATAGAGACTGCATCGAAAGGACGAGCCCGGCTTCCGCACCAAAGGCCTGCTTCACTGAGCAACCTGACTCTTCATGTGCTACTTGCTCTGCCCCGATGAGGGTGCAGAGAAGCTGGAGGAGCAAGTGCCACTGACTACTTGCTCACGGGCTCAAGCATGTGCATGTGGCCAGGAGGAGGGGGAGCAGCTGCCGGCCAGGCCGTGAGAAGGGAGAGACACTTAAGGAAGGTGCCTTGCGGGCATCCTATTCAAGGGCCCTCAGGTACCTGAAGCTGACGATCTCAGTGATAGTGGACTGAAGCATGTTGGGCCTTTGTGAAGTAATGAGAATCCAGGGAAGCAGAGCAAGAGAGATTCGGCAAGCCAACATCAGAATTCCAGGTAAGGGCAGCGGCATAGTTCACCAAGCAGCCAGCTGCTCTCCCATATGTTCCTCTCCATCCAGCAAGATTAATGGGTATGCCCTTGGGCTGTGTCCTTTGGTTTCTAGTCGGGCTAGATGGGACACGGGAGAAGCCTGGAGCTGCTGAATGATAGGACTTGAGAGACCTGGCAATAATTCAAGAAGTGAGAGTCTTCTCCCTAGTATGAATTCATGTGGTGGCCCCTGGGCAAGTCAGTATTTCAGACGCAGAGCCAACATCAGCATCTGGGACCAGCACCACAGCAAACTGTGTCCAACTTTCATGGCACCTGGAAGGAGAAATGCATCACCAAAAGGCGGAAGAGGACACCGATCCACATAAAATGGAGATATGCTAATAGAGAGGTAGAGAGGAGGATACGGAAGTAATGGTTCATGTTCAACTAGAAATACAATTATCTCATGATAGACTGTGAGCAGGTGAAGACTCGGGCTGTTCCTCAGGTGTTAGCTCTTGATGGGCAACTCCAAGGCCTTTGGTCTCTCCCTTGCTAGGGTTTTGCTTCTCTCTCAACTGGTCTTGGAGCAAACACGTTCTTAAATAGACACTTCCAAACAGACAACTGTCCTTTGCAAAGTAGGGCAGGAGTTTCCTAATGAGCAATGTCTGAGCTCAGCAGGATTTTCCTAACAACATTGTACTGTTTATCTCATACCTGGTTCCCATTTGTCTTTGCCATCACTGCTTGCTCTGTACAAGCAGGAAACCTGTGCAGACTGGAGATTGTTTTATGATTCCTCCTCCTCCTTTGGAGGCTGATGTTTTCCTCAGCCCACCTGCTTTCCTGGCTTGTGTGCAATCCCTCCCCTCCCTCCACCTCCTAAAAGATGGCATGGCTCTGAACACGTGGTTACTGGAAATAGCTGCTTTAAGCTAAAATATGCTGGTCATGTGGGTCTCTTGGCCGCATACCCTTGGCTTTGGCTATGCCCTCTTTGCCTGCAGCCTTGCACACCACTGTGGAATCCCTCCCTTGGGCTAAAAGAAATTCTGTACCTTTTGTTTGGTGGCTTGCGGCATACCCCCCACCCCCCAAAAGATGATCGCTTCTGGTTCTGCAAGCTTCTGATACTTAGACAGTTTTTCTCATTATTGAGGTGAGCTTTATGGAACCCTAATATTCTGATCCAAGCCCAAACTCAGCACATTTAGCTGCCATCAGTACTTTGAATAGCAAAGGATGGGGCTTTCCAGGCATCTGTCATGGCAGCAGAGTAATGATGCAAACAGAATGCCCTTATCAATGCTTAAAACAACAACACCTTTAGCTATTTTCTACAAAGCAGCAGACAGCCCGGGAAGACATAAATTTTATAAACCGTTAAATTTCATAATCTTTGAATAGTGTGAGCACTCTTAACAGCAATTGTGATCTTTCTCATTCTGTCTGTCAATCTCGCAGGTGCTTCCTGCATTCTTCAATTATTCTTCATTTCACCTCCCCAGTTAAACTGCCCCTTTGAAATCTCATCATGGAAAAGGAATCAGACTCAAAGGGAGTCAGCGATTGACAGTGGCAATGGAGATGAGATCTCTCTATGAAAGCTACAAATCACCAAATAGATATTTCCAAGGGACTGCTGAACAAATTGGGAGCTCTCTCTATTTGTAAAAGCCTGGCTTTAAATGAAAGGAGCAGCACCTTGTGCTAAGCAAGCCCAGCTCTGCTGATGATGCTATTAAAATCTGCATGCTGCTTTTTGAATGCCCTGCTGTATGTTCTGTGCCCAGCTGCCTGGATTGGAGCAAGGAGCAGAGAACATGGTGCTTGGGATGCAGTCGGTACAAAACCCAACAGATGCCTGGTGCGGGAAGCAATCTTCAGAGATTCTTCCTCGAAGGGATCCCAGAAATCTCATTAGCACTTGCAAGGGATGCGGAGAGGAGGAAATGGAGAATGCAAAGAAAAGAGGGGAGGGGGAAAAAAGGATTGGCACAGCTCTGTGGGTATTACAAGAAGCTCACACTTTCCCTACCACTAGAGCCAAATGCTAGACACATGTTTATAGCTAATTTTTTTTAAGAATCCTCGAGAGTGCTGTCTTCTCTGCTACTTATATGATCTGTTCATAGGACGCTAGCATGATGTCAGTCATTTTGTTGGGCATCTTCTTTGGGAGTGATAGTTTGGGAGGATGCCCCCTGGATTTATTTAGAATCAGAAGCCTCCTAGTGAGAGGCAATGGCACAGTGGGCTTCAAGGAAGGAACCCTCGACAGGTTGCTTCCTTTGAGATTCTGCCTCCTCCTTGTTCCTCACCCTTTGCTTGTCAGGGGGTAATTTCTCCTCTTGGGAAGATCGGGTGTGTTGACTTCTAACTACTCTGTGTTCTCTGATGAATTAGCTTGGCCGATTGTGCAAGACTTGGGGGTGTTGGTGCTGTCCAGTCCATATGCTTGAGAGCCGTATGGCATCTCCATTATCCAAGGTGGTTTGCCCATCATTGGGAGCTAGGTGTCCCTCTTCTCTCTTTCAAAGCATTTGCAGCCCTTGGGGGTTCTACAGGTCTCTCTGAACAGCTGGAGATGGTGGCTTCAAGATAAGCTCTCCCAGTTCTTCCACCTCTATCTCTGGAGTCTTGCCTTCTCCATCCATGTCATCCTGGCCTGAAATGCTTGCCAGATAAGAACAGTGGCCTCTTTCCTTCCTAACAACTTTGCATCCCAGTGACTGGAGAACATGGCTGGGAAGTTGGTGATTCATTCTTGTCCTGCTTCTGGGTTTCTCACAGGCATTTAGCTGGCCCCTGTGTAAACTAGAGGAACTCTGCATGGCTCTCAACTTCTTAGGGTTTTCTTTATTTGATATAGCAGGAACTGTGGCGTGGTCTATACCCTTCAAATAATTCCAAATATGTACCATTTAAAAACACTGAACTATGCAGAATGAACTAATTTTATGAAGATCTAACTAGCATAATGATGCTTATTTAATAATATATATCATAAAATCTCATTTCTAGAACCCCTAGTGTTTTTAGAAAGTGGCTAAGAGCTTTCGTGTCCTCCATGTCTTTTGAATAATAATAACACAGGTGCAACTCCAGTGTTGTTTGTAGTTCAGAACAGCTAAGCAGTCTTCGATAGGACAATTCAGAGACCTTCTATTCATTGGCTTGCCACAAGTCAGAGATGACTTGACAGCATATCACAACAACAGAAGCAGTGAGTTGGGTAGAACCCCCTTTATAACTTGCTCCTGTTCTGTTCATTAGGAGTGGAGTTAGCATCTTGGCAGCTTAATTATAATTTTTGCTTGAAGGAAAGATCAATAATTAGGGTAATAAAAACTCCAGGATAATTGCAGGCCATTTTATTGATACAGTTCATAAATGTCTAAAAGAGTTTCTTTCTCTTCCTGTGCTCCAGAGAAAGTCATTCCTGGCCATGACTTCGAAGGCATTAGAATCAGAAAGAGCTCATCGTTCGCTTTAATGGTACTCAGTAACGTTCAGGATGCTGACCAGAAAAGCTAGTGTCAACAGCAGGCTAAATAAAAAGCCAGACCTTCCTTCTTGCCAACCTATTTTCCCACCCAGCTCTCCTTTATCTAGTCCCTTCTTCCCATATTCCAATTATTCCTCAAGATATATATCACAGACTGATGCAGAAACTCGAGAGGAAAGACAGATCTATGATTCAATAGATGTGGAACCAACATGAACCATAAATAGATGGATGTGCTCATTCCTATTCCATACAAGCAACTTTTCTGTCCTCATGAGAGAGAAATACAGGGACGAAATATCTTTTCCTCCCATAAGGCAAAGCACCACAGTGGCAACTTTGAATGGACAAACAGCACAGTGAAGTATCCAGCAGCCCCTTTCCCTGTTGTTCCTGCGCTCACCTTCCAGCATCTGAATCTATTTTTAATTAAAAATAAAAAATACCATCTGCAGGAAGAATTGCAGAACAGTCTGTCACATCTAGCTTGACCCTGAAAACCCTTTCAATTGCTTTTTTTATAGGCATGCCTGTTTCTATAGCGAGCTGGAATGGAAGCATTTGCATCTAATTGCCTTTGATAGTGAGTCTGATGATAAAATTACGCCCTCCTGGGGCAACGGGCTTTTGAAGCTCTGCAGCTTTGGTATGTCACTAAGGAGAACTTGGGAAGTTGTGACCAATCTTTGCAGTTTGTGCCAACAGGGACCACATTAAAATCATGACTGCAGCTCAGCACATCACACCGCAGGAATTAAATCTTTTGAATCCTTCGCCTACTCCGGCCATTCTTAAATAATGTGCCAGGACACACTGTGAAATGAGCTGAATGCTGCATTAAAAACTCAAACCTCTGTGTGGGAAGTGCTGTCCAGATAGTTTGGGCAGCAACTCCCATCATCCTCAATAAGCATCGCCAATGTCCGTAATCAGTGGGGAGTCAGGCTTGTTTAAGTGAGAAGGATTTTCTGTCCACTTCCATGCTGATGATTGGAAGTGGTGAAGGTCTCACTGGGAAGGGACAGGTTCTCCAGCATTGCGTCTGTCTGAGCTTTCTTTGTAGCTTAGGCTGCTCCAGCAGAGCTCTTCAGGTCCACGGCCCATCACACCAAGTGATCTCTCTCTCCATAGACTCAGAGAACAGTAGAGTTGCAAGGGGCCATGAAGGCCATTGGGACCAACCTGCTGTTGTTGCAGGACACCAGTTTAAACTGTCCCACTCAGCTGTCTGTCCAGTTTCTCCTTGAATGTCTCTAGTGTGGGAGCGCCCACCACCTCTCCAGGCAGCTGGTTCCACTGCCATATTGCTGTGACAGTGAGGAAGCTTTTCCTGATGCCTAGACTGAACCTGGGTTGTTGCAACTTGCGTTGATTATTCCATGTCCTACACTCTGGTACCAGTGAGAAGATACCTTGACCTTCCTCTTTGTGACAGCCTTTGAGAGGGATACCTTGTCCCCCCTCAGTCTTCTCTTCTCTAGGCTGAACATATGCAGTGTTTTTGTAGTGTTTTCTCCATGTTCCACTGTAGACATTTAAAGTCAGATCTCGAGGAACTGTGGAATCAGAAGCTGGCATTCTTCACAGGCTTCCATTCCAGAATCAATGTTTGCAACTCTGCTAGAGTTTTTCTAGATGAGGCAGCAGGAAAGGAAATGCTCTTTGCATAGTCATCGGAATTCGGTTCTTCAGCCCAACCAAAAATAGATATAGAAGATTAACAGCCTCATATGGAAAAATCCCTTAGGAGTGGCATTCAGGGAAGAAAGCCTATGAACAGAAAAATGAAGGGAACTAATGGGCAAAGTGTCCCATCTCCCTGCTACCATTAGCTTCTAGCAGCGCTGTGTGAGGACTCCAGTTTGGGGATGGGAATCTACTGGATGTTCTCAGTTCAGCTCCCTGGACTCTGGTCAGCATTCTCTCTGCCCGAAGTCCAGTTGCCACAGATGCCCAGGTATACCTGGTGAGGCCAGCTTGTGCACACATGACTTGGAGGCTTTGTGTACATGCATGCGTCCTCAGTGTTGTGCAAGCACAATTGCTTACTTGGCAGGACTGAAATTCAGCCTAAAGAAGGGGCTCACCTGCATTCCCAAGTGTTCACAGGCTTGATCTCAGCTCAGTCCACTTCCTAGGCTATGGAGGAGCATGGGAAAGAGGCCCTGTGAGATTGAGAGAGCCTGACTCCCGGTGGAGCACTTGCTTCTGGGTTTGCTCACATAACCCTGTTCCTCGTGTACCAATTAGGTTTGGACTCAAAGCTTCTGCGAAGTTTATGGCTGGAGAATATACAGTTTATTGTAACAGGCAATGCATAAATAAGTATATAACTGCAGATAATTGGCACAGAGAGACTGAAGGGGGTATGATTGCTGGAGAGATTTTCTTGAAAGAGATTGCGGCAAAGGAAGCACACATCTCCTCTTCCTTCTTTTCCTCCTTCCTTCCCACTGTGCTTTCCCTCTGAGAATTCGATGAGGATTTGTGACTTGGCCAGTGCTGGATCGATAGTTATTTGTGAAAAGCTGGTGCTAAAGTGGAACAAGCTGAAGTGGGACAAGTTAGCTAGGTGATCCACCTGGCATCTATCACTATAGATTTCTTGTTCTTAGATAGGAGATGTTTATCATTTGTTCTTTCCCTTGAGACCAAGGCGAGAGCTGCAAGGAGCCACCCAGAGTTTGTGGGGAGTTAAATACTGCAATGGAGAGTGTGCAAACAGCAGAGAAAGGGAAGCAGAGTGAGGTTTGGAAACTGCCAAGAGGCCTTCCAAATCATTAAATTCTGATATAGATTGAAATGGATAAATGCCAACTAAAGAACATCCTGAATGCATTTCAGTTTGAAGACAAGGGCAATAGAACACAGAGTCACAATTGTAGGTGCATATTCTCCTTATTTTATTTAGGTTCCCTCTTTCCATATTGCTCTGTTCAAGGCTGCTAACCAAACCAAAATGGTGTCACACAATGAAACTTGAGCAGTGTAATATGAAGGAAAGATCAGAATCCACTGACCAATAGAAAGAATCTATTAGAAAACAGCCGGTTCTCCAGTCTTCTACTTGGTAATTAAGGTTGAATTTGTGTGGCGGAGATGCAAATTGAGGGAAATAGGTATGGAATGGGGAAAAAAGTTGCATTCATGTTTTAGATCCATTAAGTGAACCAAAATGCATTTTGGTTTAAGATCATACCTCTCAAAAGTTTTAATGAGTTTTTCCAGTGTAAAGAAAAATGCATACAGAAATGTGCGTGTTGGGGAAATGACTTTCCAGAATTAATTATTTTAGCATTTAGCACATTCCTCCTAAATCTGCATCAAAACCTCTTTCCTTGAAATTCCTACCCGCTCAGTCTAGTATTGCTTACACAGAGCTTTTCATATGCACGAATGAAGTGGGCCTGGCAAGGATTTCTTCTGAGAACTTCTGTCTCTAAGAAGGCTTACAGTTGAAGGTTTTTCTCAGTGCTAAGGAAATTTGTTCATAGATGCTGTTTTCAAAATTTGCAGACATTTATGCCGTTTGCACAAGGGGCAGCGTGGGAAGCAGGCTGGGGCAGCCAGGATGGGGGAATGTTCTGATGCCACTCCAGTCTTCTTGGCTTGTTCTCTCAGATGCCCAACAGTGGCCAACTAGTGGCCAGAACCGGAAGTGAAGATTGCCTCCTTCCCTCCTCCTGCTTTGCAATGGATGTGCGCAGCTCCATCTGGATAGACTTGTACCCTAAGCAGGCCACATACTGTAAGTGTGCAACCATGTGCAGACACACAAGCATCCTAAAGCTCCCACCTCCCTTCAACCAGGCATGTGGGCTGGGACATGCTGGGAGAACTGGAGAATTCAGCTTGATGGCAGAATGGAGACTCAAACTCAGATCTCCTGACTCCCAGTCTGCCGTTCAACCCCTTGCCTTCATTGGCTCTCTTTGTCTATGCTTGTTTGAATTCCTAATGGAAAAATTGCATATCTGCATGTGTGGATAAGCATTCTAAAGATAAGGAGAAGAATAGGCAGCTATCCAACCACTATGGGGGGACGGGGCGTTCCATGCAAGGAAGGATGAAGGGATGCAGATTGGAACAACAGAACCCACCCCTCTCCTCTGCCTCCCAGCCCTAGACGTGTAAACTGTTTTGGTCTGAGCTGGCATTGACTGTGTTAGATCGCTTGAAGAAAACATTAAGCCAAGTGTGTGGCAGCGTTGAAAAAGCAAATTCCATATGAAAAGCATTAAAGAAAGAAATTGAAAATCGAACTGCTGAGATCCTAATGCCCTTATACAAATGCATGGTGCTTTCGCACTTTGAAGATTGCAGACAATTCTGCTCACACCACCTTACAAAGCATAAAGAAAAGGTGCAGAAAACAGCAAACAAAATGTTCAGGGGACTGGAGCAATTTGTTCATGAGCAGTTTAGCCGAGAACAAAAAGTCAAGCAAGGTAAAGCATGGCAGAGGTGTATCCTATTATCTATGATGTGGAGGGAGTGGACTGAGAGATGCTTTCTCCTTCTTTCATAATCTTAGGACACAATGGCGATACCCAGTGAAGCTAAATGGTGGGAGGTTCAGAGCAGGCAGAAGGCTGGAATTCTTCAGGCAGCATCTAGTTAAAGTATAGAATCTGCTTCTAAGTGCACGAGGTTAGACAAATTCATGAAGGATGAAGCCGAGACTGGCTCCTTGCCAGGGTAGGTAAAGATAACCTCCAGAATGATGCTCAATGACAGTTTTTAGAGGGTGCAGGTGGAAGGGCTTCATGATGCCCTCTTTGGTGCCTTTCCAAGGGTATTGGCTGGCCAGGGTGGGAAGAGAATGTTGGGCAAGACAGATCTTTGCTCTGCTTCTGTTCTCGTGGTAGAAACCAACACACTAAACCAGTGACTTCTCCTTGATATTGAAGAAGGCTTCGAAATAACCTGACCTGCTGAACGGCTGCATGAAGCGGTTAAAATGGAGTGGGGACCTGGGAGATGCAGGCTCCGGCTCTAGCCATGAAGCTTACAGAGGGACTTTTGGCCAGTCACTCACTCTCAGCTTCACCTACACATAACAGAAGGCGATCACACACATTGAGCACAATTAGGGTTCTCCAATATCCCCTGAAGGAGAAAAGGAGAAGGGGATGGCAGAGAATGAGGTGGCTAGATGGAGACACTGGGCAGTGGGTGTGGGCTTGGGTGGACTCCGAGGGATGGTGGAGGTCAGGAGAGCCTGGAGGAACATTGTCCATGGGGTCATGAGGGGTCAGGCATGACTCTGTGGCTAAACAACAATGGGGGATATGGCACCATGCAAAGGTTTGTGAGAAGTGGTAGGGGGAGGAAACCCCGTAAGGCAAATAAACCAAGCCAATAAGGATAAGTTGACCCCCCCCCATCACCACCCATATTGCAGTGCCCTAAGGCAGGCTTACTTTCCCCAATTCTGGAAGCACAGGCAGAATCCCTACGTCCCCAAATTAAAGGGTACTTTTTCACGAGGACTGGGGAAAAAAAGAAAAGATAAAATATTTCCAAACTGTACCTTAGTGGTTGGAACATTTTGGAGTGGTATTGGAATGGCTCCTCCATTCCCTTTTTGCCATACAGGACTGCCACTCAGAAGAGGTTTGGGAGGGGGAAGCTTAGCAGAAAAGTAATTTCAGAGCCTTGACTGCTTTTTGATTACAATGCAGGATTACTGTTTTAATCACTGCTTATCAAGTAATACCACAAACCTCTGAGCATGACCATCTCTCTCCGGGGAAGCCAGATTTAAAAGCCAATTTTTGGCAATCCTCCTGCTTCTTTTCCTGCCCCAGCCCCACATTTGTCTTAACAGATATGAATGGATAATACTCGCTGATCTTGCAAGCTTCTAGTGAGTCTCCCACTCCTGTCTTTTCTAGAACTGATTCTCCTGGGATGTTGGCTATCCACACGATCACATTCACCTGTTAGATATATTCCCTACCAACTATCAATCGAGTTGTCTTCAGGTACCTTTAAATCAGCTTTCCCAACCGAACGCCCTCCAGAATTAGTTGACTACCACTGCCATCATCCCCAGCCAGCTCATTATGAGATTAGAAACTATTTCTTAACTGTGACATTTCAGACAGAATGTAGACAGTTGCACATGTGAATGCTACCTCCATGGATTTGTTCTGAATAGAGGCAAATTCTTCTATGCTCAGTTTTGAATTGAATCCATAGTTGGCATATTTGAGTTCTTTAGGGAAGGTAGGGATAGACAAAGCTCTATTTCTGCCTGCCAAACATGGGATTTAGGTGTATATGTAACCCTGAATGGGAGCATAAGAACATGTCTGTTTGCAGATTATTTAACATGTTCTTGAATTTGTACAATTGTCCTTGATGACTTTCCACCAATTTCCAAATTTCTGCAGATTTCTAAATCAACCCTTCTTTGGAAAAATATGGTCCAATTTTTGAAATATGGGGAGTTTTGCACAACTTTCAAGTCCCATCACTGCTTGAAGAAACAGAAACATTGGTCATTTGTCCATCTCCAATAGATTTCTTGGGAGTAAAAAAAGGTCGTCTGTCTTATCCACAATTCTTTCAACTTGTAAGTGAAGTAATTGTGAGCCTTATTGGAACTCAGCCCTAGAATTGTAGCACATATCAGTGAGAACAAAGAAACATCTTGAAGCCAAACAGCTATAAGGAAGATCGTGTTTGAATGTGGATGGGAGGTATGTATGTGTCTAAAAGTGGTATGTGTTGTTTAGCTTATTACTCCTATTTGACTTACTTGTCTCTTTCCTCCAAAGAACTCAGCCCTACCCCTTTTATGCTCCCAGCAAACTGAAGGGCAGTGACTGGGTCACAGTCACCCAGGAAACTGTGTGCCTGAACAGCCATTCAAGCGTCAAACTCCCCAGTCAATAGTAAGCTAGTTTGGTGTAGTCAGTAGAGAGCCGAATCTAGACACAGGAGATCTGGGTTCTAGTCCCCACTCGGCCATGATGCTCCCTTTGAGATTTTGGGTGAGACACTCTGAACCGAAACTACCTTTTTGGGGTTATGGTGGGGATAAAATGCAGAAGTTAGTAGGCAGGAATGTAAAACCTGCCACGGATTCCAATTTCCATCCCTACCAAGGGGAAAAGCCATGAGCATCTGCAGGTGGCAAAGCAGACTTTTTCTCAGGCTGGCTTAGAAGGATGGGCATTGTAGTGCACTGCCACTAGAAAGCACCAGGTTGGAGAAGGCTAATCTGTTTGTCTGTCCTTGTTCTCATGCCATCTTTACAAGTGGCCATCACAATAGTCTTTGTCAATGCATCCCAGGAGGATGACAGTGTTTTATGAAGTGCTTCTGATTGCCTGTCCTGGACCTCCCACCAATCAATTTTATTGGATGACCCCAAGATCTAGTAATGTGAAAGAGACATTTTTCATTCATAGCTCTCCCTCCACACCATTCATAATTTGGAGCCATTTCCCATCACCTCTTAACCATCCTTCCGCCCACAAAATCAATCTTATTCATGTTCTACCTGTCTCAAACAAAGGCAGTGGCAGCTTTTATAAATGAAGCAAGATACATCAATGCCAGGAGCCCATACAAGCATCTCTTGATAAACAATGCATTGTGCTGGGGTGATGGAGGAGAAGGAAAACATGTAAAGAAACGTATTTCCATTTCAGATACTTGAGAGGTTCAGCTTTAAAAAACGTAAGTGCAAAGAGCAGAAAAGTCAGCTTTAAAAGACAATGGAAAAGGTTTCATGGGAACCTACTGCAGAGTTGCTTCTGACTGAACAGATCTAATAATTTTATACAACTTCCAAGTTCTGAAGCTGCCGTTCTAAGAATGCCAACAGTCTGGGAAAATCAGCAAAGGAACACTGTGGAAGGTGGACTAGGTGAGCTCTCTTTGGGTTTACCCCATCATATCATCACCACTTGAGAGTAGAACTGAATTCTTACCCTTCCAAACCTCACTGCCACATATCCATCACACATTTGAATTGCTCCAATGTGCTGTAAGGACAGCTTTTAGCTAGTGTTGTGACCCCTGCTGGAGGAATCCTCTTCTAAGGAAGCGCTTGGGTCCCAGAAACAGGCAACACCAGAGAGCCTTCCATGGTAGGAGACCTGGAGGAGCATGGGCCCTCAGAGGGGATCACTACTGGTCCCTCCCTACAGGGAAGAGTTCTGCCTCTGTGGTGGAGGATGAGCATCCCCTAGTCCCTGGGAGTACCAAGAGGCAAACCCCTAAGGCTCCCTGAGAAAAAGTTCTCCAAACCAAAGGAGGACTTTTCAAGAGCATGGCCCTCCTCCTGAGTAGTACATCTGCCATCAGGCCTGTAATGCACTGCAGCTGGGCCCTGGGCGGGGCTCAGGAAGCTCTGGCTGTGGAAGCCTTTAGTTTGAAGCTAGCTAGAGTTGGTACAACATTGCTTTTCTCGCTGTTGGTGCTTTGTTTTCCAGGCATTGCCTTGGGAGGGCTACAGACTGGTTGGATTCTGCTTCTGTACTGGGTAATATATCTCACTGTTTAATGGTGTTTTGACTCTTGAGTGTATCTGAACTGCTCCTGCCTTAGCCTAGTTCTCTAACTTTCATAACTTGTCCAATCATGGAGTTTGAGTTAGTTGTGGCAGGACAATGGAAGCTTGCACATTTAGGATGAATGCGTTCTTTGTGTGTGTGTCAGCTAGCATTGGCACCTTAGAAATGAGCAAGCTTTGACCACAGACTGTCTCTGGGTTCCATGTTTAGATGTGTGGGGTGGGGCAGGGAAGATTTATTAAATTCTGCTCTCTGAATGCTATTTTGACTATTAGGGATAGCGTCTGTCTGAATACCAGTCTCTGGGAGCATGAGGAGTAGGACTCCAAGCCATTGCGTTTGTGTCCTGTTTGTGGGTTTCCATGGACTTCTGATTAGCCCCTGTGTGGGCTGAAGACTATACTAGGTAGGCTTTGGGTATGATAAAATAGAGCTCTTCTTTTGTTAATAGTTGAATAGGTACTCATGAGGTCTTGGTCTTTCCCTACACGATGTTCATACTTAAGAAATGGGCTAGTGTGGAATAGATGTAATGAATGCACTTCTAAATGGCTCCTTTTATCTCTCCCCACCCATATTTTTAATGGAAGTCCTTCTCTGGATATCCCATCATGTCTGGTCACTTGAAGTTTGTTCAGATTTGGAGTGGGTCCTTTACCAACTAGAAGAGAATGAACAGAGGAGCACTTGTTGCTTGTGAAAGACATTGCTATGGTCTTCAAGG
Organism: Varanus komodoensis; assembly: GCF_004798865.1. Lineage (NCBI taxonomy): Eukaryota > Metazoa > Chordata > Lepidosauria > Squamata > Varanidae > Varanus > Varanus komodoensis. Next base: position 3,464,602 of record NW_025335909.1, read on the forward strand.
GGGAAAAAGCAATCATCGTAAATTGTAATCAGTAGAAAAGCATGGTAGAGCATGAGACTCAATCTTTTGTCCATCTGTGATGGGTTTTTTATATGAAGTTGTGCATATCTTTTACCCTACAGCTGGGAAAGTAATGGGATGTGGGGGGGGGGGGGGGGGAACAGCTGGAAGAGGATGGCTGAAGCCACCATTCCGTCATCAGTTTTCTTAATTGTAGGGCTTGCCAAGGGTGCCATGCAAGAAGTTGAAGACTTAAGGAAAAGTGTGTGTGCCTATATTGAGCCTGTGAAGCTGTGCTTTTTAGTGACATCTGGTGACAAATTAAAGTATTACACAGAGTACAGCAATTTATTAAAGACAGTTTAATAGTCAAGGGAAATATCTTCACAGAGAGGATGCTTTTTAAGAACACAGATCACATAATTGTGCAAATTTCCCCTTGACTCCAGATCCCAGCAGCTTATGATTACTCCTTATTTCTTCAATCTGAAAGCTAATATGAAATAAAATAGGATTCTCTCTGGAAGGACGGGTGCAGAAAAGCCTGCTTAGTATTCAGAGCTTCTGGTGCATTATCAACATTGTCTTTCTCCTTGGAACCAAATTATTTCCCTGAGAGTTTTACAGCAAACACAGCTTTCGATTTACAGCATGGATTTCAGTACATATAATTTCAGTGGGAGATGGAAAAAGAAGCTGTTTTCTTTTTGTTGTTGTTAAGGCTCTTGTTTTCTGAAGACCCTTTTCTCTCCCTTTGGGGTATGAAAAGGAATAAGATTTGAAGGACTTTGTAGGACTCTAAGGAGAGGAAATGACTAGCAGTGCAAAAACACTTTGAAACCTGCTTTGGTGTTCTGTTAGCATTTATCTGCAGAATTTGTAATCTCAGTAAACCTAATCTAGTTCACCAATCATGTATGGTGACTCTGGACATTTCTAGTAAGCTACATGTTGTGTACTGCCCATTCCAGCACTAAAACAAAAGCTTAGTGCACCAAAGAGCCCTGGTTTGGTCACCCCAAACTGACCATGTCAGAATTCTGCTGGAACTAAGAAGTCAGAGCCAAAGCTGGTGGTGACTGCCCTTTCTTGCCCATGGAAGGGTGAACCATGTGCTTTGATCCCAGACACTCTCACCGAGAAATGTTGTCATCAGTATTGGATGGATCTCTGTGTAATAATTTGGCACTGAGAACTGGGGCTGAGTCCCCAGGTGTGGAGGGACAGGGAGAAAGAGGCAAAGGTAGAGCTCACCAGCAGTGTCAGTGCTGGAATTAGGACTAGGCATTATTGCACTCCTGGCCAGACCCACACCACCACAGAGGGTGCACAGTCAGTTCCTGGAGTCACTCTCTTTACCTGCCCTTGTTGACCATGCAAATCCTATGTGATCATGCAGCAGAGAGAGACATGAGGAAGGGTTCTGCTGGTTCCACCTTGATCCAGGCCCAGCAAAAGCTGGAGCAGAGAAAGGGGAGGTGAGCATAAACACTGAGAAGAGCAGGTAGCTGCGCTTTTATTCACTTCTGTGGTGAGGGTCTTTCTGCTCCATTAGAATGAGGACTCAGAATGACACGTTAAGCCTGGCATGGCTCTATGAGCATCAGATTGGTGGGTGTCTGTCTTTACCCATGAGGAGAACAAGGGGTTGCATGTTCTAGAGAAGCATTCCCCATCTTGGAGAGCTCCACATGAGCACAGCCTTCAGGATTCCTGACCAGTGGCTATTTTGAGGACTCCAGGCTGAGCAAGGTTGCTCTAGAGTTCACTGAATGGTGCACAGCCACCATTTCTCAGTTCTTGGGTAGCCCAAGCAATGCCACAAGTTTGCTGGGGGGAAACAGGATGTTGCTTGCATGTTGGGAGGAATGAGCATGCTAGCTTGATGGTGTCCTCTGAAAGAGTGCAAGGACATGTACCCACGAGGGTTCTGGGCAATATCTGATAAGGAAAGAACATCCGCCTGGCCCCACAGATCCCAATCTGGTGCCGTCTCAGTTTGTTATGAATTTAAAATAACACAGCAGGTGCACTTCTATTTTTCAAATGCACCAGAAGGTACATAATTTTTTTCAAAAAGAAAATAAAAGAAGTTGTGTAAAATGCAGGCTGCTGCTTTACAATGTGTGTACATCTGTGTAAGTGTGCATAAATTCAAACAACTGAATTTTGCACAAATCCGAAATTACTGTCAGAAAACTTAAGACGGCTGAAGTGGAGTTTGTGCATATGCTGTGAGAAGGCGATTCTTCTGTACTCCTCAGGTTAAATTCCACAGCAAAACCAGTAGTGACTTGCACCCCATATCTCTTTCCTGATTAGTGTGAATTGTGCTCAAGGCACAGTTTTCTTCCCCAAGTCTGTATAAATATTCTGAAAAACTTGGCAGCAACTTTTCCCATCCTGGCTGTCAGGTACAGCAGGCGTCACGAGTCCATCCAGCTTCAACAGAGCTAGCTTTTCAGTGTCATGCATTCCTCGCACACACAAGTCTCATTGCACATCCAGGAAGAATCACCCCTTCAATTTCTGCAGGGAATTTAGAAGAGTGACTATTTTTCCTAGGCTCATTCAGTTTCTGCTGACTGTGCAAAAATGGTATGAATTATTTGTGCAAGATGGAGAAAATACAAACTGTACCATAGGGGGAACTGATGCTTCATTCCATGACAATGCCGTTGAATTCTACAACAAATGCACTTGACGTTCAGATGGGTCGGGAGGGAGTTTTTCTTTCCTTTTCTTCCTGTTGTTAAATTCCTGCTGCGTTAAGCATTTCCCATTCAAATTGTTGCTTGTTTAGGACAATTCAGCTACTGAGTAAGCTCCCTAATTGGAGCCCGTGGGACTCTTTACACTCTGCTCATTTTAATCCACTTACAGAAAACTAATGAAAACCTATTTTTTCCTCCCAGCCCTCCAGTCCTCACACCCATCACTCGTCATTTTCAATTCCTTTGTTTGTTTCTCATGTTCGAGCCAGCTGTGAAGTAATTCTTTGGGCTTGGTGGTGGAGAGTCGGTTTTGATGATGCAAAATGTTGGCCGTGTCCGTTGCTAGCTCCTCATGGGGAAGCTTCTCTGTGGGTGAGCAGCTTCATTGTTGAGAATGCAATGAGTGCAGGATCGTCCAGCTCCTCCTCCTGATAAAATGCTGGCGTGGATTTTCATTCATGAAAAGGAAGGAGCAAATAGTATGCAGGAGCCAGCTATTTGTGCTGGCTCTTCTTTATGGGAATGCTGGTCGCTTCATATCAGGGGAACTGAGTGATCGTAGGGCTTGGCTTTCTATGTAGTTCGCTGTGCGGTGATCTAACAGCATTGCATTTTGAAGCATGTTCATGGTCGTGAACTGGTCCTGGACTTGCTGATCTGAGCTGGCCATCGGGCCCTTCTACTCAGGAAGAACCATAAAAAGTCTTCCTGCTAGGGCTGGGATATCGCTCCAACATTTTTCAGCTTGATTTCCATTTTGATGCCCTAGCTCCAACCCTCTGGTGGAACTCTAGTTCTGGTTCCTGGCTGTCTCTTGCCACCTGAGCTGAGCCCCAGCATGTTTCCAAATAATAGAGATCTATGAATCCATCTCGGAACAGATGCTTCTCCACATGTGAGGTGCACTTGCCACGTTGCGCACCCACCTGCCCCATATCGGTTAAAGTTTAAGAATTTACTGGAAGGGAGAGGTGCCAGCCCTTATGCAATGCTGCTGTTGTTGAATGTGCAGATATTCAGACCCAAACTTTTAAGTGCTATGGACTCAAGCCCTTAGATCTGGATGGTTGAATTTGTTTCAGTTTCTCCCGCATTCAAATAATGGCTTTGTCTGCAGAGGACTTCGGGTGTAGCCCACCACAAAGCTGGTCCCAAGGCCTGACAGATGCTTCCAGAAGGTCCACGAGCAGGGCGTGAGGAAGGCAACATCCCACTGCTGTCCCATCCCATAGCAATGGTTGCTTTAAGCAGCTACGCCAGCTCCATTAATATTTTCTCTCCTAACAGGGAGCCCTACACTGAAATAGGAGCAATCCTATAACACTGTACTGTCCCAGGAATGAACGAATGAATTTCTTTTTGTAAGGGGACACTTAATCTGAAAGTACTTTCCTTTGTTGACTTGCTGTATGGAGTTGTGGAGGAGTATTCGCATCTGAACCTTGCAGGATCTATCCAAGGCACTGAAATTATTCTCCAAAATTGGGTTCAGCAGCATGGGATATTCCTTAAATTTCAGGAGTGTAGATACTGCCTCCCTCTCAATGGAGTCACTGCTAGTTTCTCTACATGGACCAGAGGGGGATGTCCTCTGACAGACAAGATAGCTTGTACTGAACCTGAACACATTGTCAATGAAGTCAAAATAGTACATGTGCTCTCACTCTTGAAGATACTTTTTTGAGAAATTGGGTTTCCAGCATTCTTCAGCAACTGATGCGATGAAACATTTTCTGCTTGCCAGGCTCATGCAGAGAGATGTGCATTTGTATGGCTCAGAAATGCAAGAAGTAATTTCTGGATTTTCACAGCTGTATCTCACAGTTAAAGGCCAATATTATTTCTCATGTTGGGCATTGATGAGTGCAGTAATAAAGTGTATGCGGGTGTCATGGCACGTTGTCTTCCAGAATACGATGGATTTATTCAGAAGTTTGGAAGTGAAGTGGATCATTTTAGATGTGATGAATAGGGGACACTCTTGTATTTCTTCGCTGACTGGCACTTCTGTGTCATACAAAAATTTCGGAAGGCAATCACATTATTTTACAAGTGAGAACCCATTGCTCCAGAAGGTGCTTATTCCACTGTGGTTCCTTGGGTGTGTGGTTCTGTAGTTTTTCCTTTGGGATGAATTAGAATTGCTTTTTCTTCCTTTGGGATGAACAAGGAACCGCTTTTACCTTATCCAGTGGGTCTTTGTGCCCCTTTGTGGTGTTTGCCTTTCTCTTCTCTTGGCCTCAGAAATAGAATGGAGGCTGGCAACCCTTGTATCAGTGGGTCCAGTGCAGATCTTATTCTGAGATGTATAGGGTCCATTCATGGTAGTGAACCTCTTTTGGGGATGGACTTCAATATCATGAATAGCTCCCAAGATTGCAGAATAGCCTCAATGGATAAGAAGTTCCTCTTAGAGAGAAGTCACTAGTCTCTACTGGTAAAGAGCATGTTCTCCCATTCAGTCTTGTCTCCCAACAATGGGGAAAGGAGTGACACTCCCCTGCGCATCCCCCCCACTTGTCTACTATATACAGTGATGGCATCAAGGTTGAGATCATTGGGTTGCTACCAAGATCCCATGTACCAACAGGGACCCACTGGCAGGAGCAGGCTGGAGTTCATTCCCCTTGCACTCAGCTTCTTCCCTAGCTTACCACTCTGGCCCAGACATTGGTGGTGAGGTTGATGAGGTTGAGAGCAGTTATGAGAAAGAGAAGAAGGTTCAATTATAGCGAATGACAAATGGTGGTGAGAAGGTGGACTTGAAAGAAAGGAAGCTTATTCAAAGGGGTTTGAGTAAGGGACCTCAAACTAGAACTGGGCCGGCACTGGCTATCCAAAGTACTGCAATCTCTCACTATTTGTGTAAATCTCCAGTACATCCTTTGGATGGTCATGAGCCACCTCATCTACCTCAGTCAGGCTCTGGTTTGCCTTGACACGTAGATCAGCAGAATTATATGGCTCCTTCTAAGACATATGGTATCACCAGGTTTTCCTCTCCGTTTTCCACCCCAGATAATGAGTGGATGATGCAGTTCAGATTGCTCCAGCAGGAGAAGTTAGGGCATGATCTCAGACATCAGCCTCATGCACTAATTCCTGTTCTCTTTGCTTTGTTTTTCTATGGGTCATGTCAGGTATTACAGAGCCACAAACCTGGGCTTGCCCTTGAGTTCAACCTTTATAAGGCACAACAGCTCATCTCAGGTGGATGTAGGTTTGCTGTCCTATAAATCTTTCCTAGTTAGCCTATATATCTTCCTTAGAGGTCCCTGAAGTGGGATGTAGGTCGAAGAAAGCCTGTGGAACAATTGTAAAAGAATGAAATGAGAGAAATGTGAACGCTTCTTGTAGATCCATGTTGGTTGCCATTTTATGACTCAGAAAGCCTCCAAGAATATTTCAGAAGCAACCCAGATTTTCAAAAAGGTGTTAAGGAAAATTATATGTAGCACTAAAATTATACAACTCTGCTGATTGCTTGTTTAAAGGATTATTTTAATTTAATTGCTCAATTAAACTAAATTATATTCTTGTCTAACTCTGGCATGGACCCAGCATGAACTGTTCTGATTTGCTGATGGCCACCGTATCAGCCAGCTCTCCCTTTCAAATGATTGCGTTCTTGCAAAATAAGTGTTTTTAATTAGAATATTGCATGTTTCCCTTGAAGTGATTATTTACTTGAGTAGTTAAAATGCTGGACAGGTAACATAGTCCTAATGAAATTTGCCAGGTCCTGTATCTCCTCTAGATAAAGAAAGGTGCCACAGTTCAGTATGGTTCCTATGTGAACATTTAGCATGATTAGAAAGGTAGTCACATCAGCATATTTACCATTGGAGGCTGGTTTATTTTCCATCTGTTTCAGCATCTTTTTCAGAGTAAACTTCTCCATGCCATTATTTATCTAAACTGTTAAAGAGCTGCGTGGCGGAGGGTGCGTGTAGAACTCTTCTGCATCTCTTCAGCTGCTTAGCCAGTGTGGTGTGGTGGTTAGACTATTGGACTGGGTCCCCGAGGGACCCTGGTTCTAGTCCCAACTCAGCCATGAGGCTCACTGGGTAACTTTGGGCCAGTCATTTTGGGCACCAAGGTTTAAGAAATATGCAGAACAATTAGAAAGGATCCAGAGGAGGACAACAAAAAGGATGCAGGGTGTGAAAACACCACCCTATGAGGAGAGACTGAGGGAACTGGGCATGCTCAGCCTAGAGAAGAGAAGATGGAGGGGGGACATGGTATCCCTCTGTCAGTACCTCAAAGGCTGTCACAAAGAGGAAGGTCAAGATCTCTTCTCGCTCATACCAGAGTGTAGGACACAGAATAACCAATTCAAGTTCTGACAACCCAGATTCAGGTTGGACATCAGGAAAATCTTCCTCACGGTCAGAGCGATACAACAGTGGAACCAGCTGCCTAGAGAAGTGGTGGGCATTCCCATACTGGAGACATTCAAAAGAACCTGGACAGCCATCTGAGTGGATGGTGTAACTTGGCATCTTGCAACAGCAGGAGTTGGACCTGATGTCCTTCACGGCCCCTTCCTACTCTACTATACTATGATTCACTCCCAGCCTATTCTATCTCACAGGGTTGTTGTTCCTAGGATAAAATGGAATATGTAAGTCACCTTGGGCTCCTTTCAAGAGGAAACATGGCAGGACAGGCCTCCAATATAGTAGTAACAATGCAGAGGAGGTTTACTGAAGTATGGCAGGAGTCTGCCTAAGGGGGCATGGCTATGGAGAGTCCCCATAGTCAGGCCAGGCAAGGAATCCCCCGCACAATAAGCATGGGTGTTGCTCCATGCTTCACCATGGCTTCTGGCACCTTTCAAACCCACCCATAGAGTGGCAGCACACGGCATACAACGTTCCTTGAGAGATGCAAGTCCTACTCCAACGCCTTCCTCCTTCCCCCTAAATGAATTTAGCATTTACTTGAACATTGCTCATGTGTTCATTGCCCCTTTCCATTAAAATGTACATCGACTACTTTAACCCAGACCTTTTTGTGCAGGAACCTTGGAATGTGTCTCTTTCTTAAATGATGATATCAGTAGTATCTGATTTATGCAAAATGCATAAATGTGACTTGGGAACAGCTTGTGCTTTCACACTAAATAAAGCAAAAAGACAGAAGAGGGAACTCAAAATGTCTATGAATATATTTGTGTAAACAAATGACTGCCATAAATCTTTTTGCATGATTGCTTTGCTTTGTGACACATCCCGGGGGAGGGGGTGTTCTGCAAGTGGAGAAAAGAAAACTAAACCCACAGCCTACTTCTGTAATTAGGCAAAACTTTAAAAGCTGGCGGAGGAGGGGGGAGAGAAAAATGTATTTGCAGATACAATTATGCAGCTTGTGTAGAACACATGGGAAAGAAGATACAGTCTTTGTGGGTGCCCAGCAGTGATGCTGTGATGGACTTGGATGGGCTTGGATTAATTTCAGCTGTCCCCTTCCAATCTGTGTCCATTCAGACATCATCATTTCTCTGATACAACAGCTCTCTTGGCTAAACCTCTCACTCATCCATCCCTCAAACATCTCAGTCACCCACTTGCCATCCTCAAAAGCTTGTCTCCCTCTTTCGCCCCATCCACTTGTTCAGCAGCTACTCTAATGGAAGCAGAGATGGAAGGATAGACAAAAAGAAAACCCTGTCTTCCCCTAGCAACTAAGTCCCTTCGAGACAGAGCTCCAAGGATAAGTGGACCTTGGCAATGCAGTTTGAATGTCTCTTTGTTTTCAGTCATCTCAGGCAAAGAAGAATTATTCATTGGGCCGATACATCATGAGTTCCTGTCACAGAGTTGCTGCACTGCCTTTCCTGTTTTCCAAATTTTATTTTGAGCAACATTTGGTGGCAAACCTATCAATGCAAGTCCTTCCTCTTCACCACTGAAACAAGGAAAGGAAAGGGAAAATCTTTGTTCTCCAAATAGTGCTGTTCCGATTATTGGATTGGCCCAAATTCTCGGGAGCCACCTTGAAACTGAATTGAGCAGCAGTGGAATTGAATCTGGAAGGGTCACAGAAGGAGGTGCTACACCTACCCAGAGACCTCTAGAGCCTGCCTGGGTAGAACTGCTGATCTATTTATGCTTCTGCCTTCTAGATCCACTGTTCATCTGTGATAACTATTCCTAGATCCTGGATTACAAACCTGGGAATCAATCCAGATGATAGACCAAACCCCAGAACTTCCACCTCTGACTACTTTGGTTCCCTTGAAAGTTCCTCAAAAGCAGAATCTAAGTCTGTCCCTTAGGTGATGACATGTAAGCATCTTGCTTTCAGCAATAATTGGTAACAAATATGGATTTCGATTCCTTCCTTCCAACCAATGGGTGTCCATCATGCTTTCTAGGAAGTTGACAGGGTCTCCATATGCTGGATTAGTCCTCTAGGCTAGCACTTCCTGCATTAATATGGAACTATGCTTCAGGGTTCTGCAGATCCACCCAGCAATGCTGGGAACTGAACCTGCATGCAGATCAATAGCTCTGTTGCTGAGTTTCACCCCTACTACTTATGGAATGTGTTCCAGAGACACAAAGCTTGTTGGACTTGATTGAGATCCTACAGCCTCTGTCAACGTGCTCTACTGGATGAGAATGGGCAATATCCAAAGGTGCAGCTGAGCAACTCTTTAAAAGCCCAGCAGTTCCTTTCCTCTGCTATGTTTGCAGAGACTTTTCTCTGGTTGTTTGGGACGGGGAGTTCATCACTGTGCATGCAAGTCTTGCAAGCTGAGAAATTCTAGTGAGAAAATTGGTCAGGAGCAAAGGTGGTCATATTCTGTTTTGCTTTATGAATGCTGATTTCACTGGATCTCCAGTTTGGTTTGGCACTCCAGCTCAAGTCCACGGGATCAGAATCCTGCTTGCCTAGGATTCAACTCTGGCTCTTTGCAACAAGAGGAATACCTGTGTCTCCAACCAGACCTTCCAGCGGTTTCCTTCCATGCAGCTACAATCCCATTCATGCCACTGGCTCGTAAGTATGGCTTAACATTACTCATCATTGTAAACTTCAGCTATTGGACAGTTTACAAATATAATCATTATTCATAATAAATCAATAGGTAGGTTCTTGGCTGCAAATTATGCATTGCACACTGGACTTGAAATCATTTTCAAATCAGAGAAATGAGCAGCAAAAGAACTGTAGGAATAAGTTTATTTGGGCCCTGAGCATTGTTTACTAGAGTTCCCCATCTCTTTAGAAAATGTGCTTTCCCACATCTCCTCAGTTGGGATCCATGCTAGTTAAATCAGTTTGAAACTGGGTTACACTTCTTCATAAAATTGTTTTCACACCTCTGTGTACCAGACACAAATGTGTGCTAAGTTTCTGTGCAGTATTGGAAGGCTTCCTTTAGATAATTGTGCTAGGCTAGATGCCTTGGATGAGTGGTCGATAACAGATTGTTGGAGAAGACTTCTGAAGAGGTGAGAGAGTTTGAGTTTATTCAGGGGAAGATATCGTTAAAATCCAATAGCTCCTCTTTGGCAAGAGCGATGTGCAAAACACTCCTAAAATGAATGCTAAATAATGAACTAAAAGATGACCTTTTAGCAGTTGTTAAGATGTGCCTGACTCTATGGAACTGCTGCCTCTAATCAAGGGAAATATTGATTCAATAAAGTTTTCACATGTTCCTTTTCTTCCAATAAACCTGCTGCATTTGACACCAGTAACCAGATCTGCATCCATTGATATTTATCAAGTTTCTTGATCAAGCACTTCTGGCTAATGGAAAATAAATTTATCAAGCAATGGATGCTTTCCTCCCTCCTTCAAACAGTTTATTACAATAAATGTTGCCATCAATTACTCTAGTATAGCCAGCCTATAAAAACAGTCCCAAGCAGAAAACCAGTGGGTGAGTGGTGAATAACAATGAATATGGATTATGGTGTGGAGGTCTGTCTTCTATTCATAAGCAGAATTCCTTAATTAAGCTAATCTCTTTGTTTTCAGATTGGATAGTGACTTTGGGGGATACCAGCGGTTAGTGCAGGAATGGTGGTACATACTGATGCTATTGTATTAAACATGCCACCAGTTCAGGATTTAATACATAGGGGCTATCAGGAGAATTTTGAATGCATTCCCAGCTGGAAGAGGAAGACGTATATACTCCCTCCTGTCCTGAGGTTTCCCATGGTCAGCGGGGTGGGCTGACATCTGCAGTTTACTGGTTCATCACAGAGGACAAATGCTTATGCCTCCTGATGGCCATTTTGCTGTACTGCAGTCCACCCTAAGCAGGGCTCTCCAGCTGTTTTGGCTGCCAGGTCCCATCCTCCTTGACCTGTGGTGCACTGGCCAGCACCGCTTGGAGCAGAAGTCCAACATTTTCCACTGGGCTCTAAGTCATGGAACGCGGTTGCACTATGTGCTCTGTAAATAATCCTTTCCCCACCACTGCTGTTATAATCATAATGCTACAACTCAGCTGAATCAGAAGGACGCTTCTGAGATGCCTCCTGGGATACTGCAGCTCTTGATTACTTCATTCCTTTCAAAATATTAGAATTCCTCTATTGATTTAATTTAAACAAATAAACAAACAGCTGCCTGAGTACAGTAATGGACTGGATGAGAGCCAATAAACTGAGATGCAAACTGAGAGGCAGAACAGAGGTAATGGAGGGGGTGGCTTGCTTGCCTGGATGAGTGATGTTCTGCTTGCTTTAGCGAGGACTCCATGGTTTGGGACTCTTCCTGAAGCCAGCATTATCCCCAGAGGCACAGGTGGGCTTCGTGGCATGGAAAGCTTTTTATCAGCTTCGACTGAAATGCATCCTCATCTGGAGAGATTGTCTAGCTTTGCTTATTCATGCTTTGGTAACCTCTTGTGTAGATTAGTGCTGCCCTGGCCAGAACAGGTTGCTAATAGGAATTTGCCAACATGATCCTATTAAGTCAGGACTTGTGCATCTGCGCTGGCTGCCAGTCCGTATCTGGGTCTGATCCAAAATGTTGGTGAAAACATTCAAAGCCTGAAAAGGCTTTGGGCCAGGTGACCTCGTGGATAATTTCTTCCCATCTATACTTGTCCAGACCCTGAGATCTTCCTCAGAAGTTCTGCGGGAGCCCTGCCACCAACAGAACAGAGCCTTTTCTGCTGTGGCACCCCAACCTTGGAATTAACTTCCCAGAGAGGGTCTCCTGACAGCTCTTTCTAATACCAGGTGATGACCTTATTTATAAGGATTCTAGTTTTGTTTTTTTTAACTCCTGTAGCATATTTTAAATCTTACTCTAGTTTTTACTTCTACTTTATGCTGTCAATTTAAACATTTAAATTTTATACAGTATTTTATGCTTTTGAGTTATTGTGGATCACCTTGAGAGCTTCAGCTCTTGGGTGGTATAGAAGAAGCATAAACCATGATGCGTTAGATCCAGACTTAGACTGGGCCCATTGAAATCAGTTATCCCAAATTAGTGCACTTCCTTCCTTCCTCACTCCCTGTACTAGCCAGACCAAGGGAAGGAGCAAGGCAGTTGGTGGAATGGGATGTTAAGGCAAGGCAAGCAGATACCTTTAGGACAAGTATCTTAAAGCTCCCTTGAGTTAACATCCCAATACATTGGGACCAAGGCAGATAGGTTTTAATAAAGAAAACACCTGATAAAAAAGCAAAACCAAACAAGAACCTTAAAAGAGACTATAAGTCAGGTGTTGGGGGTGGAGGGTCAGATGCCATCATCCCCATTGGCAGCTTATGGGGAACTTCCAAGGAATTTAGGGGTGGGGGCTTGTCTGATCCCTGTGGGCTGGATGGTCCAACCTGATAGGCTAATATTTGTGGGCCAAGGTTTTCTCATCCCACCGTGGGCCAGATTATCCTCCGATGCAAGTCAGCACAGAATTATGGCTCGCAGCAGGATGCCTTCAGATGCCAGAATAACCAGCATGATGGAACTGCTCTGTGTTTTGAAATAGCGGCAACTTGATGGCACACAGGTAATTGTGTATGTAAAGAATGGATGTCCCTGTGTGCTGTTAACCAAACAGATTGCTTCGTTCCTCTCCTGGCTTCTTATCGCTCTCTGTGTTCTGAAATATATGTTTGGACAGCTACTGGGGGAAGTAACGGAACACAAAGGGAACTGGCTGTTGAAATACAGAAGGTTGCACTTCCAACATTTACCTGGATCAAAGCCATCCTCAAAAGGGAATAGGAGAGGTGAAGAACACGTGTTCTGGAGCATTCGGCTGATTGTCCCTGACAACTGATTAGGAAGCAGAAATGGAAGATAGGTGCTGCAGTCAGTAAGGCTATTAGGTTTTGTTTTCCTACAGATAAGAGAAAGGGATTGAGGAGTGGCTCAGAAGGAATTGCTGATGAACACCCAGTGTCCCGAACCCAGAAAACAGAGAGCCATTGGCCAAATGCATCTGGAAAGGGGTTTCAGTGGTATTCTGCTGTGAGCACACAGAAGAGGGCCAGGGATGGTGCCTGGGTATCTTTTTGTGCCTTAGGGAATGGGTGCCAAACCTCCTTCATCCTGAGGGCCTTCAACAGTAGACCACTCCTCACGAAGAAATGAATTCAGCAGCATCAATATATTCCAAAAAAAGGTATCATAGCTCTTCTAGTGCTGATTCAAAGATTTCTTTGATTTGTGTGGTAGAAATGAGCAAAAACACCTCACCAAAAAACAACTCGGGCAGGGGGTGGGGTGAGGGGTTAACTTTCAATGTATGGGTGGCAATGTTTTATCATCCCAGTGGTACCTTTTGAGAAACAGGGTGGAGGAAAAAGATGCCATTGCTAGCAACAGCAGAGAAACAAATCCCATTCTTCTTGCTTCTCCTTTCTGAGAAGTAAGAAAGAGCAAGAGATAAGAGAGCAAAACTCTTCATGGTAATCACCCTTGAAAGTTAAGCGCCTTCCCTCTCCCATGATCCCCACACAAAGCTTTTTTATTATGCCCTCAAGGTTGCTTGTGGGTTCTTCAGATACTGTTGTAATCCTCCAGTTTCCCTTCTGTTTTCAAGACCATGTTTTCATGCAGTGCTTGGAACTCAAGTCTGTGAAGTAACCAAAAGTGGATAGAACAGATTCACAGGCTCAGGTAAAAGGCCCCTTTGGTTTCTCAGATGTTGGATGGGGCTAGTTTCTGAGCATGTCTTTCCTCTTATTCTGTTCAAGTTACTTTTCCATGAACACTCCCGTCGTAACCCAAATCAGTGTTTAATGCAAGGTAAAGAATAATGTCTGGACCTCTTGTGCTGGGGCCATTACAAACCCTCCAAACTCACATTTTCTAGACCAGAAATAGACGAATGGAGGACTCTGAGGGTTTCGCTTTCTATCACATTGATTGCTTTTTAAACATAGCAGAAAATGAGCCCCTAGTTCCCATGCATGAAGAACTTTACAATGTTTGGTAAAGTCTGATTTTAAAAACAGCCCCTTTGAGCAGGTCAGCCATAGGACCCTGTCAGGAAACAAAATAGAGCTGGCCACCCTAATGCAACACTTTAAACATGGCAGGATACACATGGATTCAGACCCAGCCTTGGAAGAAATAAGAACTCAAAGCTTGCTGTTTGATTAGTGTTCTCTATGAATCTGGCTTTCTATCTAATTTGATTTTTTTAAAAAAATCTGAAATTATTTATCCTGTTTATGGGGATTTCATTAGTTCTTATTAAACACAAGCCAAATAAAATTTCAAAAATGCAAATTTTGATACCAACTTTAATACAGCCCACTTGCCCATGCTGTAGCAGGTCTGACTGTACCAGTACAGACACAAAACTCTCAACTAAGGCTTGAAATCATGACCATATTTCTAGTGATAGGAACAGTAGTTATGAGCCCAGCCTGAGAAACCAAGCAACTTTAAGGCTAAGACCTTTTGCCATTTTTTGTCTTGGTGAGATGCTGTGCTTTCTGGTAACGTATGAGCATTGCCACAAGAGGAAACGAGTGAATAATACTTTCTGTTAAAATACGGCTGTGAAATATGATAAAACACATTGAGCTATTATTCAAGGCAAAATCCTCAGAAAAACAGCTCTCTCCATTTGTTTTCAACACAAAACAATTGAATCCATCCTGAATCAGGTACTTAAAGTCAGAGCAACCATAAATCAAAGAAAGGAAGAATTAAGTTTCAATTGACTTTCCTGACCTTGAACATTAGGCAGGAACCAATTGAAAAATGGAAGTGCTGGACAATCTAAAATTCAAATATGTCGTGATCAATAGTTCCCCCCTTCCCCAGAAATAGGATGTTTGGAGCCCTTTCGTTGCCAACATATATTAGCCTTTGGAAGCTTTATATTTTTATTTTTCATCAAGAGAGTTAGACCAGCTGCTCTGTCGCATCCCCGTCAGTAGCAAGAGACAATATTTGCTTGGGAATGCAGAAAGCACACGCACACACAAACGTTTTTATCAGCAAAGCTGCCTATTGCTATTTCTGGAACGAGCTCATCAATAAAATATGGCAAAGCATGGGACTCCTTGGCTATCATAAATGGAGGTGTGATGCACAGCTCAGAGCCAACGGGTGGTTCTAGATGGAATAGTTTCTTGCTGAATCCAGGGCAATGGTTAAGGATGAGCCCTGGGCGCTCCCCTTACTTTTCTGGATTCATGGACAGGTCACAACACCAGAGAGTCCTTCTGGCAGAAGGCTTATCTCTTTCTGTGTGGTTTGTGTCTGTACGTGGGAGAAAATCTAGATGGAGAGGTGGGCAGAAGAGGAGTCCACTGCAGCAGCTCCTGCCTTTCCTTCTTGCAGGTTGCCACAGCCGCTTGTGCTGATGGGGAGAAGACACGTAAAGCCAGAGGAAGAAACAGCCATCAAGGGCCCCACATTCTCAGTAAGTCACCCTGCCACCATGAACACTTACAGAACTCTCTCTCATTCCGTCACTCCCTGGGCTTTCATGGGAACTTTGATTCAACAAAGCAGTTGCTTTTGCCTTCCTCCTCTGCGTGATGAAATTGTAAGCCCCCCAGTGAGGATCCTTCGTGAAACCCCTTTATGCTGTCCCAGGCCACTGGCTCATCTAGAGAGGGGATGTCCACCTTTGATGGGTGGAAGCACAAGGGGCTTTGTAGCACTTGCTGCCTCTGTTTTAATGCAAGATGCCACAAGGACCACTGCTATAGGCCAAGTATATGGTCTGTGCGGATGGATGCCCTACCATCATCTCTGGGCTTGCTGTGCAGTGCTGCCAGCCTGAGCGATGTGGCGGATGCTTAACACAAGCCGTGAAAGAGCAGAGCTTGCTGTAATAGTGCAGAAAGGTGCGCTCCAAGTTGCGCCTTGTTCAAAGGTACCTTCCTCGAACTGGGCCACGTGCCTCGCAAGTCTGCTGCTGCTTGCAAATTGCAATGAACACTGAAAGCTGGTGCTGCTACAGAGTGGCAGCTTGCAAACACGCCTTGGCATGGCTTTTTTGTGTGTTGGCAGCTGGCGCTCCGACTAGCTGATGCATCTTCGCTATTTTAAAAATTGCAGCAGGAGCGATTCTTTGCTTCTTGTGTTGTACAGACCACCCTTCCTCCATGGAGCTCTGAAGCCAAGTAAATGCAGGTGCATTGGGAGACCATCCTTTGCCAAAGTCACTGAGCCAGTTTCAGAGCATTTGTGAGCACCAAATCGTTGCTCAGTCTGCTTTGCTGCACAAGCTCTCCTTATGGGCGTTTTGCTCATCCTGGCTCCTGCAGCAGTACACCCTCCTGCCCTCCAGGGGGAGCATGTGCACAACAAATCCAGGTTGCCTGCAAGAAGGGTAGGCAATGCGTCTGAGTCTTGGGAGGGCCTCTTTCACCCTTGTGTTGCCATGTCCTCTTGGGCGAACTGGCTCTGGATGTCTGGGTGTGCCACAGCTCCACCCCGGTGCAGGCCAGCCTCTGTAATGTGGGATCCAGAACCCTCTCTTACTCTGTAAGGAATTTAAAGTCTGGTTGGAGCCCCACTTTCATCATGGCTCAAGATACGGGGGCAGAGGAGGGATTTGGGTGACAAAAGCAGTGTTGATTCTATGGTATCGGTTGGATTTACTGCTTTGAAAATGCATGAGGGATGGGCTGTTCATGAGTTCAATGTATGTTTTACCCTCTGTATCTCTGCTGTTGTGTACTCAGTGTGTCTTGGCCTTTCTAGCCCCCTGTGTATGCACACGCATGTGTGTAAATGCACCCCATTACTGCTTTGTCTGTCTATTCTCCAACTCCACCCAATAACAGAAGGTTTCTTCCCTTCTCTAATCAAATGACTTATTATTCTGAAAAGAAGGAGGGGAAAAATAAGAGTAATGGGTTGCCACAAGGTTTTTGTCTGGAGATTTTTCATACTTGTAAAAAGAGTATCATAAATAACTTACTAGGGCCAATTTAGACGTGACTGGTGTATTTCCCCTCTAGATTTTTTTTTTAAATCTGGTTTAAGGCAAGAGTCTAGTTCTCACTGTGATGAGCAATATGTGTCTAAGTTGTAGCACAACAGACTGAATTTTGTTGGGGAGTGTTACAAGTCTGAGTACTTCCCCCATATCAAAAAGAGCAGTTACTTCCCTGCACTTAGAAAACAAGCATGTCTGGAAGGCATAATCTATGATAACCATCTTCCTGATGTGTTAATTTTCTATATGCAGGGAATAAAAACATAAAAAAATCTAAAATATCCAATTCAACAAGAGCTGTATCACATAATTGTGCTGTTTGCACAGCTCAGGAATGTTTTACCCAGACAATTCTGCAGTACAAACTTCATCAAAGTGAATTGTATTATCTTGGTAGTCCACAGCAAATGCCTTAATGCAGAGGTGAAATCTCCCCTTTGCCCCAAACACCGATAATTTAGTTTCCCAGCTCATGTAGTCTTTCCGCATCTTCTAAAATGTTAAATTGCCTTTCCTAAAGCTTAGTTCCTGGCAGCAAGAGCTTCAAACCACCATATGCTGATGTTCATTTCAGCCCTGCTGCTTATGACTCTGCTCCCACTTTGTCTTCAGACCTACCCACCCCTGGAGGTCTTGAGAGATTTTCCAAAATTAAACCCAACCCTCTGGTCAAAAGAGCTCCTCATCTCTGGTTTAAAGGAACAGCATGTCCATATCAGCTTCTTGACCCAATTCTGTATGGATTGCTTGCAAACTCCCCTGAGCATTTGAGGAGTCTGGTCTTTGAACACTGAAATTGGACACAACTCCAGTGAAACAGCCTCATGCTATCCTTCATTGGACCTCTCTTGTCTACATTATGGGACTCTCCTCAAAGGCATTAAACATCCCTACCCAAGAAGCAGTTGGGTTTCATTCAGCTTGTCCTACGATTGTGTATCAGTGCACAGCAGTGTTGCAAACAGAGAAAGATAGCATTTAAAACAGCATGAGCTCATCCACCCCCACCAGCATGTCCTTGGATTCTCCCCTCCAGGATTCATTTTTGCTAGCCAGATGTTACGTCCACATGCCTCCAATTCCTAAGGAAAAGCTTTGCATTTACCAGATAGCCAATGAAGTGGCAGAACAGAGAGGCAAGCTTAGGCATGATGTGAACTGCAAATGGGTGGGCATCTTTCCCCAACACAGGGTGGACTGTGGTGCAGGGATAGAAACACGACTCACAGAGGGTCCCAGTTTCTGTCTGCCAGTAAATAGTCTCACTTAGCAATGTTAGGAAAGAATCCCCCCAGGACCCCCTGCCCACAAGTCTGGGGAGCCCCAGCCTTGATGGGCCAATGGTAGGAAGTAGATTTATATTTGGTCTAGGTTTTTTTAAGCTATGAGTAGTAGTGCAAAATGCATGCAATAGCTTCAGTGCGCTGACGCTGCTTTGAAGGAGAACACTGTCCTTTGCTTGCATGTGCTGCCGTGCTCAGCTTGTACATTTGTGGAGAAGCAGATGCTTCTTTAGTGTGTGCTCTCATTTCAGTGAAGTTGGCCCTATAAGAGAGAGCCCCAGAAAGTTCCTGTCATTTAGAGAAATGGAAAATACTTCCATTTGCCTGTGATGAGATTATGTCTTTGCCACCTTTTTCAGCATGACTGAGTACCAAAATAATTTGCCCAACAGTTTAATGGAACATATGCTGCATCCTAAGTTAGGGATGTTGGAGAAATTCTTAGGGGATTCAAATGAATTCTGATGCCTATGAATTCAACCTGTGAATCTGTCAGTGGTTTTGTTCACATTTTGCCAGGTGGAGTTGGGGGTGGAGTGTGCTAATTTACACCAAGGATAACTTGTATTAGCATATTTGCACAGATGTGCATTGGCACTAATGTGGCCTGCTACTAAACAGAATTCGAGTATGCAGAATGAAATTCTGGTTTCAATAAATAAATAAATTCTGCCAATGAGCAGAAGGCAGAATGAACAATGCCTGACCATTCAGGAAACATAAATAAAATAGTTTCGACCTGTCGTGTGAAGGCAAGACTGAGATACCAGATCTGGAAACCAGACAAGGTGCAAAGTACTTTTGCAAGCCCTGACTGCTGGTTAGCCTAAGTGTTTGCTAGGAACACCAACATAGTCTGCAAAGGGGCAAATATATAACTTTTGCTACCCCCACCCCCAGCATTCAGTCCTTTAAGATACACTTGTCCACAAGGCCTCAATAATATCCAATTACTAAATAGCACTGACTTGTTTCAGCCCTACTTGACCTCTTCTGCAGAAAGCAAGCGGGAGATCTCCATTTCTGGCCATTTCACTGATGGGACAGACAGTCCCTCCTGGAGGTAGTTGATCAGCTTGACTTCATTAGAGCTTAATGCTGAAATTCAGTGCCCATTTTTCTGGGAGCCAGTTCCAACGATCTTGGTGTGATTGAGTTCTGAGAATCCATTTCTTGGATTGCACAGGTAAGTCATTTTGTCCTGAGTCAACACAATTAGATAGTTCTCCTCTGCTTGATCACTGCCTCTCCCCAAATTTTATATGCTTTCTTCTTTGTCCTCTTTATATGCTCAATTGACCTCATTATCACTTTGGTTAAATGCTACATGAGGTAAGGGATGTGGGGGTACATATCTGTGTGAGTGTGAAATGGTGGACACTGAAACACTTTCGGGGCTGAGATTCTACACCCTTCCTCAAAAACTTGGAATGGAGGATATAACCTATAACCTATATTCTGATTTTAGTGGAACTTTTCTCCGTCTCAAGATAACCTCCACAGCACCTCTTATACCTCTCTTCCCAAATGCAGTGCGCATCCCCTTTTCTTCCCTGATTTTGCTCTGCCAGTTCTGCATGGCCCTTTTTAGTTGAAACTAGTTCCAACTTGCCAGCATAAGCCCAGGTCACCAGCAGAAATGTGTTACCACCCACCTCTTTATGCTTGCTTTTGACAGATAAGTGCAATATCCTATCCAGGCTCAGAGCAGTTGCTCCCCTAATGAGCCCATCAAGGTCTTCCCTGGGAGATCATTTGAGAAAGTCTTCAAAATGAAACATGTACACAGGATGGCAACAAGAGTTGGGCTGGTGAATAGGGTGGCTGTGTGTGTTCAAAGGGCTGGCAGAGGGTTTGCCTCCATTTGGAAGGACTATTCAGTCCAGTTCTGGTTTATAAACTGAGAGCCAGGCTTTGAAGTTGCCCACCAACCACACCTAGACAATAGATGGAGTTTAGCACACAGGATACATTATCAGTCTTCTGTGCTAGAGTAAGGCACACTGTGTTTCTATTTAAGTCACAATAATTATTTGCAAAATCCAATCTATGCAAACCAACCAGGAAGAATGGGTTTCTAGATTTTTAGATGAGTTTTCTCCCTAGTTCCAGGAAAAGAAAATCCTGAGCCAATTTGTGCATCTATCTATTTATCCGTGCATGGGTTACACACATATCTAGATATGGAACTACACTGAGACCTGCCTTTGGGGGCTCATGGATATCATTATGAGCTCCTGCACATCAAAACTTACCACTGCATTAATGCTCAGAGTGGGTAAAAATTGAAGATTTCATCTGTTAGCCCATCTCTCTCTCTCTCTCTCTCTCTCTCTCTCTCTCTCTCTCTCTCTCTCTCTCTCTCTTTTCATGAACTCCTTGATGCCTGGTCTTCTTTTGGTTTCAGAATCCTTCACTTTCTAATGAATTCAGCTGGGATTCTTGTGGTGTGCCCACTTGCCCAATTCTACCTCTGAATAAAACACTACTCAACAACAGCTGAACAATTTTGTAAAAGACAATTACTTTTGCTGCTGGAAAGTCTTCCCTAACCTTCTGTCAAAAGTTGAGTAACCTCAGCCTATCACCCATGGTTGCCTTCAGCATTTCTTCTGGCAGGGGACCTTGTTAATTGTATTGAACAATGCATGCTAAGAGGCAGTAATGCCTTCTCTCTTCCATGAGTTTGTTTGCTAAACAGCAATTGAAATGTCTCTTTTAAGTATATTTAGTGCCTATCAAAAATGCAACTTGATAGTCTTAAGAGCTGTTAATCCATATGGGACTGGATTTTGTTTCTTGCTAGGCTCACATAAATATTACAGACTGACATGAGGTGGATGGGCTGGGGAGAGAGATTCTCTAGCAAGTTCTTCAATGTGCTTATGAAATTCTGTTCTGTGGGTGTTTAGGTGGCCAGGTGTTCGAAATCTCATGCCTCAGAATGACCCACTGTTGCAGTAAGTCAGAAAGCAGCTTATTTGAGCCACAGCTGAATCTGCTTTTTAGGCACTGGGCTGGAACAAATGAGAACCCAGTCTCAAGAGCTATTGTTCAAAGGTGAGTTATTGCATTGTCTGAAGACTATTGTGCCAACAAACCATGGCTTGTTGTAGAGCTGGGAGTGGTCTGCCCTAAACAAACCACAACTTGCTACCACAGCCAGGTTCAGATGACATAACTTGCACTCCAAAACAACCTATGGTTCAATGACAACCCACACTCTACCTATACTCAACCCGGCAATGAAGCATTAAGGGAGGCATTTCAAAGTTTTTACAATGGAGGAAAAACCAGGAAATTACTACATGATTGGCAGGCAGGGGAAAGGGGGTGGAGAAAGAGGGAGGGCAAATTGATCAAGTGAAAAACCACACAAGACTGTATGTGGCCCCTTGGTGGGCCAGACTTTCCCTGTGGGTTTGAGGTTACTCAGCCCTGCTCTAAACCCTTCTGAATGTAGATTGATGTACTTTATCCTGTATCCCCTTTTTCTGGACTGGGGGTTTCTTACCTGCCGAAGGATCCCATGGGTGCATCACACTCAGTCCTGAATGTCAGTCCCCCTCTGGAGTTCCAGGCAGGCTTATTCCCCAGCCTTTCCCCAAGCAAGCTTCTGCAGTATCTCCAACAGCTCCTCCTAGTGGCAAATCCCCCCAACAATGAAGGATGCCCATTCCAGGGGGCCGCAGTGAATTCTTTGTCCTAGTGAAAAGCTGCCAGAGCCTTCCTTTTTTCAAGGCTCCGGCAGTGGTGGTGTTAAAAATAAAATTTCAAAATCTCATTACTGGTATTGTTTAAAAGCAGCAGGTGGTAACACAGGATGGGCTGGAAGGTAATAGTCCTACCTTTCCCACCATTGTGCTTGGAATACAGAATCAGAGGTGACTTTGTTGCCTGGCGGCTGCTGGGACCAAAACTCTTTTGTTTGTTGGCATGAGAGATGTAGCTGCAGGGCTGTTCTGCGTTATCATATGCATTAAAACGCAGGCATCTGAGGAGAGGGGATTCCATAACATCTGCTAAAGTGGAAGCCTTTTGTTCCTTCCATCCGAGCAGCTAACTGAGTAACAAATTGAACCAGGAGCCTGAACAGGAAAGTCAGTTCACCTGCTCTGTGAGGTACCAAAGGACTGGGCATGGTGCCCGGTCAACCTATACGAACACGTTAGCAACCATGTTGCATTGTTGCTGTTTTTACCTGGGCAGGGTGTTGATTCTGCGGTGGTTTTCCAAATTCCTGCCCCTTTGCCCTGTTCCACGGAAGTGAAAGGAAAGGGACTTAGGGGCTCGTGTTGCAGTCAGCATTGTTGGGCACTTGTGAAGGCCCACATCCAGGTGGGGGGCTCAGCTTAGCCTGGAGGACATTCTCTTATCACTTCTGCATCTTATCCCTGGGCAACCCTCTCCTTCTGGCTTTTAGGAAAGCCTTTGTGGACCTGTAGGGAGAGTTTTACTGCTGCTCTCTGTTGGCTTTCCTTAGTCACAGCACTGCATTGAGAATTAATGGAGTTGTGCTGCTCTTTAGTATAACTTTCTGTACACTGGAAGGGCTGGGGAGAGTGATTCTGTAGCAAGCTCTTCAGCATACTTACAAAACTCTGATTGGTGAGTGTTTAGGTGGGCAAGTGTACCAATTTTTACTCCTCAGAATGATGCACTGCAGTGGTAAGTCAGAAAATAGTGTATTTGAGGTCAGGAATCTACATTTTAGGCACTGGGTTTCAGGCACCCTGAAGAGAAACTGCATACAGCAAAGTTCTGTTGCAATTCTCATGCCCATGTTTGGTTGTTGGGTGGGGGCAGTATAGTTCAAAATGCAGAGATGTAATGAACTGCACTCCGCAAGATCCCAGTCATTGGTAGTGCTGGAATGACTTGCAAGTTAGATTGGACATCCTCACTTGTCAAGGTGTGGTCACCAACAACCCCACTAACTATGGGCCAGAGGGAAAGGTGATATAGGGTCTCCACTGGAGGACGCCATTGGGGTTGGAGTATGGGTGACCATAGAATCTTAATAAAACAGTAGAGTTGGAAGGGACCAGAAGGCGTTGGGTGCAACCCCCTGGTCCATGAAGGACGTCAAGTTACACCATCCTTCTCTGATGGCTGTCCTGATGCCAACTTCTGACTGCATGCCAGGCCACTGATGTTTGTAGAACTAGACTGAAGCTTTTGGTATTTGACATGTTGTACATACAAATGGGAAAACCTGATTAAATATCATTCTTGACATGCTGAATGAATCATAAAACATGTAGCCCGGAAGTGTGTGTGTGTGTGTGTGTGTGTGTGTGTTGTAGATGTGCAGTGAGGCACAAATGGGTCTTTTGAGCTCTAGAGGGTTTATTCATTGTAATGCTTTTCATTTTTAAAAAAAATCAGTTGTTATTCTCTGGAAATATGAAATGGAAAAAGGATAAAAAACAGAAAGAAATAAAAGGTCAGAGAACTACCCAGAAGAGTTTGGAAATGTGCATACCTGACCAGGGTTTGAGGAGGCGGGGAGCAAGTTATGAAAATAAGCTAATACATAATTCAATGCCGACTGCACATAACTCACTGCACTTGCAAACTGTTGGCTTTCTCTGCCCTGAGAATGTATTGACAGAGAATATGGAGGCAGAATTCTTGACTTCTCGCCTTCCCCACTTTCCCTTTCTGGCTGGCTTCTCCAGTTATTGTTGGGCTATTCTGGATGGAGCTGAGAGAACTCAAGAGGCCTGCCCTTTCCCTGTGAGTGGGTTCATGGGCCACAGGTAGCAGTGTGTGATGAGCCAGAAAGTGCCATGGAGAAGCCAATAATCAAGGATGAAAAATAACCCAACAAAAAGGCAGGATGTAGGATTACGGCTAGCAGCACCATGATGTATATCAGAAGCCTTCATCCGGCTGCTACCTGGAGGGAGGTCTGGAGGAAGGCAGTAAGAAAAAGGGCTCTCTAAGTGGTGGCCCCCCAATTCTGGAATGATCTTCCCACTGAGGCCTACTTGTTTCCAACGTTATCATGTTTTAGGTGCCAGGTTAAGACTGCCCCCTACTCCCTAGCATTTAATGGCATACAAAGGTGCGCCAATGTATATTTATTGCTATTCATCTTTTCTTTTGTGCTTAGGTTTATGGACTGCTATGAACTGCCCAGAGAGTTTTACTATAGGAATGAAATTGATAAGAAGACATTCATTGCTGTGATAAGCCTGGGGGCAGAGGCAAAGGACAAGCTGGCAACTGAGGTTGGGGCCAAAGGACAAAGAACAAGCGAGAAGGCCAGACCAGCCCATGCATGGAACTCGGCAAGACTTGTGGCTCAAAACAGGTTTGTTAAAACAGGAAGCCTCTTTTGGGTGCCAAGCTATGGCTCCCTGCCATTTGGGCGGGGGGGCGGCGGGCGGGCATTGAATTATCTGCAGTCCCAGATTCAGGATCCTACAGATTTGGAGCTTGGACTTTACCTTTGGAGCTTGGACTCCAAAGGTAAAGCTTCTGGTACTTGCTGTCTCCCACTAAGGTTGCAAGGGGACCTCATGTTGGGCAGGGGGAAGGGGGCATACCAGAGATGGAGAGAGGAGAGCAAGGTGGAGCCACAGTCTTATGCCCATTCCTATCAGTGTCCAAGCCTCCTTTCCTCCCACTGCTCAGCACTTTCTCTAGATAGCCAAAAATGCTCACATAACTAAAATACCCAGTGTGAGCCATGGTGGACATTGCCCATGCCTCATGCTGGGCATAGCACACACACAAGCCTCCGAATGTGGATGCTTCTGCGCATCAAGGCTGCAGGGCAGAGGTCCATGCCCCAATGGTCTCTGTGGCATCTGTGTAGATTTCCACACACGACCCTCTCCAACCTGTTGTATTTCTTTTTATCCCACCTGTGCCCAGAGTTCGGGACTCCAGATGTTTTGGTTTACAACTTCCAGAATTCCTGAGCATTGGCCATACAGTTGAGTTGAAGTTCAACGCATCTGGAAGACACCTGCTTGGGGAAGACTGATGTAAACACCGCAGGTGAGCAATTTAATTATGCAAATAAATGCCAACATAGTTGGAATAATCCAACCTCCCATTGGCTGGTTGATTTATTCTTGGAGAGCATATTGAGTGAAAAGAGGAAAAAGAGGGGAGAAAGGAGCCCTCCCATTTTATTGTCCAATGTCCTGCTTTTTGATTGTATGTATGAAACAATATCAATTTACCATCCACTGAAGGAATGTTTAAACACACGAAATGAAGGGTGTGGATGTGTGGGGGAATGAAACATTTTTGGGAGGAAGGTAATGAGGACAGTGTTACCCCACATGAATCATTACTTGAGCAAAATTCCCCAGCACTTGAGTGCTCCAGGAGTTCTGCAGGAAAGGAAAAGGAGGAGAAGAAAATTGAAATAATTCAGCAGTGGATGTAGGACCGTCCCTGTGTTCTGATTTCACAGGTGTCGCAGGCCCAAGCTGATAGCAATTCCAAAGAGACCCAGGCTTGACTCAAGCGACCTTCCTCCCCCCGCCCCCTGCCCCATGTAGATTTGGTGCCTCCTCTGCCCAAAGTGGTCCAAAGAAACTTCCCACAGAGCACGACGTCTTGGGGGAACAGACGTTGGTCTGCTCGATCTTGCCCACCCCTCTCCTTGCCTTATCTCCAGGTGTCTTGTGTGTGGCGAGGGCACAGCTGGCCCAAGATAGGGGGCTGGGGGAGAGCCAGCGGCTCGACTCGGTGAATGTAAATGCCTTCCATCTCCTCGCCCTCCCCCTCCCCTCCCCTCACCCCCCCTTACACCCAGGCAAGCACGTGACTTCGCACCGGCGCTCTGCGAGGGGGAGAAGCCAATGCCATTGGAAAGCACACGCTCGCGCAGCCAGCCACACACACGGGAGGGAGGGAGGGAGGGAAGGAGGGAAGGGAAGCGCGCAGGGATCAAGTACGAGCGCTTCCCTCCCTCCGCCCCGCTCCTCGCCAACATCCTTGTCTGGGCATCTCTCTCTCCACAGCTCTGTTTCTCGCTGCACAGGCGAGGCTGGCCTGGTGTGAGCGAGGCTGCTGAGCGTCGGCCGGGCTGGCTTTGGCCGTGTCCCTTTTCGTGTGCATCCCCCCATCGCCAGTCTTCCAGCCCCCGTCGCAAGAGCCAAGGAAAGGGCTCCTCTTCTTGCCCGCAGAGCCGAAAGAGAGGGGAAGGTGACCGGGTCCCCTCAGCCGCTGCTGAGGAAAGGAGGCGGTGGCGGGGAGAGCGCCGTGGTGCTGAAAGGACAGCTCCTTCCATCAGTCCAGCTCTGGCGGCGGCCGTCGGCTGGGCTCTCTGCCCGCCACCCCATCCGCTCTTTCTCTAAGCGGAAAGAGGGGTGGAGGTGGGAATCTGCCGAGCCCTCCCTCCCTCCCTCACCCCCTCCCCAAATCTTCCGCAGGCAGAAATGACTGCCTTAGATGCTGCTGCAACTCCGAGGGCACTGGCTACCATGCCTTGATGCCTCCCCGACCCAGCGGCTTCCATGGCGGTGGCAAGGAAAATCAAAACTTTGTTGACTGTGAACATCTTGGTCTTTGTTGGGATCATCCTCTTCTCGGTCTACTGCAGGATCCAGGATCATTCCCAGGAACTGGTGCAGATTGTCAGGAGTGCTGACCGACGGATGAGGAGCAGGAACGCCAAGGTGGGCGCCCTGCTGGACCGGGAGTCCATCCTGCAGCGGCTGGACCACCTGGAGGAAGTTGTGTATAACCAGCTCAATGGTAAGTGCAGGAAAGGAGGGAGGGAAAGTGTCGGATAAGGTTGGTAGGTCCATGGCATTTGGAGAGGTGGCAGGATTCGTGCCACCTAATGCCCAGGGTGACCCTGCAATGGGATGGTTAGACTAGGGCAAACTGCATGGTTTCTCCATTGGTAAAGATGAGTGAATACCCTTGAGCCCTACAAATTGGGAGTGTCTTTTCTAGGGAAGTAGAACTGTAGGAGCAGGAGAAGAAGAGATGGGGATTCCTTTTTAATTCCTGTGACTTTGAGCATTGCCCCTTATTGAATGTAACGCTGAGGTGGTAACTCCTGGCATACCGAACTTTAACATGGAGAGGTGGTGATAAATTAGCCGGCTTGTGTCGGAAAGATCCAAGCCCCACTTTGGCTACAGTGCCACACTTTGCCCAATGCCTCCCTCAGTCTGAGCCCCTGTTCTAATCTCTATTATGTGGTTGCATGTTCCTGTGTGAATGTGTCTCACTTAAATCTGCCTAGGGCAATAATTCACCACTGGAGGCTGGCTCATATACTTTCTACTGGATGACTGTCAGCTGAGTGAATAAACAGACTGTGCAGAGCTTATGGACACAGTGGGACCATGTAAACCATCCTTCCTCCACTTGATACTCTATCCAGAAGTGTTGGGTTATGAGTTCCATGATTCCCAACCAACAATGGCTGTGGTGGCTTGGGAATATGGGAGATATAATCCAATACATTTGGAAGGTACCTGGTTGGGGAAGTCTGGAGAAAGGGCTGGTGTTGTGGGCTCACATCAAATTGTTCCAATGGATGATGCATTGCCCTGGTATTGGGGGAGACAAAAAAGCAAACCTAATATCTCAATTGTCCTTGTGCTGTGGGTTGGGTCCTGTGCTGTCAAAGACCTCAGAGGCCCTGCAAGCCTTCAAGCAGTGGTGGCATTAATATGCAAGATGGCAGACTGAAGCCACAGCAGGAGGGACTTGGTGGTGTTCAGCCTCTTACTTTTAGGCCAGGTCCCTTGAAAATCATTATGCAATGAGCAGCATGATGCAGACTTTCTGCCTCATCTGTGGTGACTCATTCACATGTGCAACTGCACCTTGCACCACAAGATACGTAAAAGCGCATGTGTGAAGCCTGGCCATTAAAAACTCATAGCTGTGTAAACTTGGCTACAAATTACAAAGGCAATTTGTAAGTTCCACCTACAGTCTTTGGGCTCCAAGGTGCAAAGAACCAGATGAGAGTCACCACTTGATGCTGTAGCCAGATGTTGGGATGAACATCAGCACGTGCGAACCAGCTCTGGTTTCCCCTCTGTTGTGACTGTACGCGCAAAGCAGACACTCATTTCCCAATTCTAGTGGAAGTGGTTTCCGGTTACATGGAGCAGGTGTTTGATTTCCTCTGCAAAGACAAAGGACACTTGCCCTTCCTTTAGAGCACACTTCCTAGATGCAGACCAAGCATCGCTGTACATGCTTCTCCTGAAGGGCAGAGACAAAAGATATTTCACAATAGTGCACCTTGCTTGTTGTCGTCCTTGCCTTGTATTCCCTGAGCTTTGGTGATGTTTTGAAAAAAGAAAATGCATTTCATTATGGGTATAAGCAATATCATGTTTATTGGTAGCTTTAAAACAAAATAACTAATAAAACCATAATATGTTGCCCCCAATCCTTCTGTGAGAAAGTGGCTGACACCTGACAAGTGCATTTCAATTTTTACTCTTGTTCATAAACAACTGAATGTGAACCCCTAAGGGATTCATAGCATGCTGTAATGAAGTTTTGCAACAGTGTGCGAGGAAGGAATTTTTATGATGCAATGCAATGCCTTGCCTTGCCTTATTTTATGTTTAGTGGCAAATAAAGTGACATAGACATGATGAAAGGTGCACAGCTTTAAATTAGAGTTGTTGAAATCAAAAGGTTGATTTCAATAGCAATTGCTCCAGCCTGCCAAGAATGGAATGGTTAATAGTGATGGGGATTTTAGTGATTTAGTGCCTTGCACGCAAGTAAACTTTACAGTTACTGGTATATGTCCTGGCTTAATAGAAGAAGTAGGCTATATAGCAGTGTGGTGAAGTGGTTAGGGTGATGGGCTGGGACAGGGGAGACCCAGGTTCTAGTCTCCAATTCCCATCAGCCCTGTCGAGCGCAATCATCGAGGCAGTGATGAGAACTGCGGTACAAAGACCAGCTTGTTGGGAGAGGCTGTGGGACACTATTAGTTTCTTGAAGCTCATCATATGGGACAGCTTGGGGAGGAGGTCCAAATCATGAATCTGGTCTTCCAAGGAATTTCATTGCAGCCTGTCCTACCACCACCCTGCCTAGGCCAGAATGGAGCAGACCTATTGAGTCATTCAGGTGATACTTTCTGACCCCTACCCAGGGTTGATCCGGTGGATTTGTCTGAGAAGCTTAGAGACCTTGTTATTGCTGACAATCCTTGCCTTGCTTGGTCATTGACAATTCATTGGCAGGCAGTAGCGAAAAGGTAAGCAAGCTGAGAGAGAACGTGGAAGACCTCTTCAGAAACACCGGTTAGGTGGTAACCACAGAACAGGTTCCTATGCGAGTATTTCTCTGCACACCTGTCTGACAAAGCGAAGGATGGGATTGGAGATGGTCAGGGCAGAATTCTTTGAGGGGGTGGATAGTCAGTCATGCTGAGAAGCATGACAGCAAGTCAGGGGTGGGCGACCTGTGGCTCTCGAGGGCAGGAACTCGCATGTCAGAGCACTTGCCATGCTGGCTCACGGGGACAGAAGTCGAACTAGATCTGGAGAACTGGGGTGAGCCAAACCCGGGGTTGATGTAGCTGTTGATGCCTTGATAAAAGGTTGTGCTGCAAATGAGTTTTACAGGAAAAATCTGGGAATTCCCCCCTTTGCGCACACACATAGCAAGTAGTATAATGATGATGTGGTGAAAAGTTACAGAAAATGACAAAGATGTGACAGTCGTTTCCCAAATCAAGAAGAGATGGATATATTGTATTATTAAAATTATAGTGTGTGTGTATATGTACATCTGAATAATAATAATAATATAATTCTATTCATAGCTACTGGCCATGGCATCTTTGTTAGCAAAACCTCCATACACAGGGCAGTGCATCTTTGGATGCCAGGTACTTGGGAACAAACTTTTTCCCCCTGGGTCTAGACCAGCATTTTCTCCCAGCTAAGGAGAAATTGCTCACAGCAGCAATAAATGACAGACCCTTCCCTTCCTTTAAAATGCTTTCAGCAGCCATTGAGCAGCCTGAGCAGCGGCAAATGCTTAGGGAAAAGAGGCCCATCATGCTGGCTTTATCCTCCTTTCATGCACTTCCCAGAGTGATCTAACAAGCCATGTGAGATGCTGACCCTTGATAGGATATTGCAGGAACTTATTTTGCAACACAAAATGCCTCACCTTTGGAATGCATTCCAGTAAACCCCCTTCTGAAAATGCTGAGCTTCAACACTGAATATCTCATGCACTTTATTTTTCCTTTGGCAACACGTAAGTCTTTCAGATTTGAATGCTGTGCCATAACTCCTGTCCTGAAATACAATTTCTGCTTCCTTAGAATCCATTCAAGCGAGTGCTGAGTCATACTAGATGACCTTGACATTGGGGGACTTACAATTTTCAACGTTTTCTCACCACTTCTCATCACTTATCTGGGCTCAAGGTCCATTAATGGGGGTACTTGCTGGATGTGACACCTTGAACCATGAAACTTCCCTTTACTTCTGATGCTCAGGCTGTGAGTGATAGTTCTACTAAAGCCAAAACTGTAGGGTTAGACAGCAACAGGCCTGGAGGAAGTACGGAAAATGGCAAGGGGCTGGGAAAACCCTAAAGGGCTTTGCCAGACTGCAGCGGATGCCAATCGTACTTGTGCTCCTTGATCCAAGTTTGATTTAGTGTCTGAATGGAACCTTTGGGAGGGGTTGTTGTGTGGAACATTTGAAAGAGTTCTTCTATGGGAGACAGGAAAGGGGAGCTTGGGGAAACAGCATGAATGAGTGGGTTGAAAGTCTCTCTTGGCCCGCCCTGGACCAAACTGTTACAGAACTGATTGCATGTTGTGTGTCTAACAGCAACTTGGGAATGGTTTCGGACCAGGGTGTGATGGGATGTTCAGGAACTGGCTCATGGCTGCGGATACTAACAGGATCTAATGTTGCAGTTGGGACCATATTCCTACAATTCAATGTTGCCATGTGGGGAAGTTCTATTCAGGCTCCCAGCCAGCCATGCCCTTTCCCAGGGTACTCCATTCCATTTTCCTTCCCACTTTGGATTTCTATTCCCAGCACAACATTCCATCGGCTCGAAGAAGGAGGGTCATGCTAGATGAGGCCGAGGATAATCTTTCCTTTTTTAACTGCCTAACCGCCAAAACTCTCTGGGAAGTTCAGAGCAACTCCTGAAACATGGACCATGATGCTGTAAAACCAAAGTTTATTTCAAAGTATAAAATCTAAAATGTAAACAGTTTACAAATAAAATAATTTAGTGTATAGAATAAAATGGATAAAACCCCTGCCCTGGGTGCTCCATCAGGTCATGCAGTTATTTGCATTACAACTTCCATTTGTATGTACTTATTTTCAAGTCGATGTGCTTAAGGTGGCAGCATGAATCAGCTTCTGCGACTTGCCCCTCATATCCTGAATGCAGAATATGCAGTGGAGTTCTCTGGCCCAGGAATTTGGACATCGTGGCAATTAGCCGGATGAGGGTGATCTTCCCTCCACCCCCTTTTGAGATAAGCACAAAGCTAAGAATACTCTCTGACTAGCACCTTCTGTCTGGGTTGATGCGGTGCCTCAAACAATTCTCTCTGGTGATTTATTCCTCTGTCTCCCATGTTCTTGGAGCGTTCATATTTCTAAAAGCTCCTGACATGTCCAGCCGGTGCCTTCATGTTGCCTTCGAGAAGAGGTTCGGGAGGAATCACACAGGTGTGTCATTGACTTGAAGGAATGAGTTCCCACTCAAAGTGACTCTCCGGCTTTTCACGGTCCTGACCCCGTTGGGTGCAGCTGCTCTTCCTTGCTGCACTCCATCAACCTGTTCGTTCCTTTCAATTTGCTAAAATGTTCCTTCCCAGTGAACATCCCTTAACAGAAAGTGATGGCTGAACTAACAAGAGAAAAAATGGCAAGGATTCTTGAGGCAGAGTGAAGATGATACTGGCCCAGTCCGTATGCTTTGCTGCGGCCTAGGAGGGCTTGAATGCCTCAAGAATCCCCAGCACCCATCCTCCATGGCTTGAAGGGTCACAGTGGAAATGTGTTGCAGCCTGTGCTTAAATCGTGGAGTAGCAATTGTGTGCGGCGGCCGAGTGAGAATGCTTGCACATGTCGTTTGGAACTTGGGGGAAAAGCTTTTTGGCACGCAGGGTGCACGCAGCAGGGGCTGTGGCTTGAGCTGATGGACAGAGACCTGAGTGTGACGCAGAACGGCTGGAGGCAAAGGTGAAGTCAGGAGTAGGGATGCACCGGGCTGTCCTGGAATCTAGCTTGTGCCTGCCTGTTGGACCTCTTCCAGTGCTCATCCCTCTCTAAGGGAGCCGACCAAGCCTGGAAGAAGCCCGTGGGCGTGCACGGATCCCTGGTTGCACAGCCAGCAACCTTCTCCAGCCACCGTTCTCAGTGGCCAATCTTCTTCCCCATTCGCTGCTGCCAACAGCGGTGGGCGTGGGCATGGGTGGGCATGGAAGAATGACGTGACCGTGCAGCCCACGGGCTCGATTCCTGGTGAGTGTTGTGCACACCTTGGGCACTCTCGGCCGGAACTCAGATTTGGGCCACTGCAGAGTGGAATGGAGTCTGGGAAGCCGAAATCAGGGAGTCCAGTAGATTTGCTGACCCCTGCAGATTTCTTGCACATCACTCGTCAGGACATCAGGCCTGCTGAACCTGTGGGTGTACTTCCAACTTCTGACTTATAGCCTTGGCACCTGTCCTTTTGTGCCAAGAAGCCCTGGAAAGTTTCTCTCTGTGGGAGGGCGGAGGCCCACTTTTCTAATGAAGAATTCTTAGCACTCTGCTAGCTACACTTCCAAGGATTCTTTGGGGCAAAGGGATTGACTGTGGTAGGCTGTATGGTTCCTCAGAGCTCTGCAGTCCTCTTAGTCTGTGCACAATGTTCTGGAATACTGTGCAGAGTGGGAAATAGAAACACCAGCTCTTCAGGGGGGACTGGGGCTTCTGCTTGTCTTGGGAGCCAGTGTGGTGCAGTGGGTAAGATCATGGGCCTGGCACTCAGGTGCTCTGGGCTCTAGTCCCCGCTCAGCCAACTGGCTGACTTTGGCTCTCAGTCCAACCTACCTCACAGGGTGGTTGTTGAGGGATAATATTGGGAGCAGGGGGAGAATGATGCAAGCCTTCGTAAGAAAAGGTGGGATACGGATCTAAATAAAGAAACATTGGACCATCAGGAGCAGCCCATGGCCCACGAGGGAGATTTGTCACATGACTGGACAACCTCATTCAATTTGCAGGAAAGTGGCTTATAGGAAGGTGTGCAGCTATACCTTAAGTATATTTACTCAGGTGGAAGTCCCACTAAGTTCGGTAGGACTTATTTCGTCTCTAATATCTGCACTTAAGATGATGGGCTTAATTGAGGAGATTTTCCTGGATTTATCTTTGCATGTTACAGCATAGATAATTATTTAACCAGTGAGTTAGAGTGAGGGAAATGGTTTCATATCTCCAACTCTTCCATATCCCTTTTATGCCAAAAACAATTGAGAGGGTCAGCTTGCAATTTTACTGTAATTGCCTCTCCCACTTTTTTTTTTTTACTGTTGCCACTTCCAGTAATACACAACAATCAATATGGTGTATAATTAGATTTTATTCACTGTGGAAAAAAAGATGAAGAGAGTTTTCATCTTCTTGTTCTGTGTATGCTCTTCACACATCTTTCCCTGTGACTTTCTCATTAGACCTCATTGGTCTGTTATGGGCAGCAGGCACTGAGGAATTATTTTTGGGGAAAATGCTAGCAGATTGCCATTCTTGCACATCATAATAATTTGACTACATTCTCTTTTGGCAGATTCAATGCAGTTTGGATGAATGAGTTCTATTCCTGCATCCCTCTGACAGCCAGTGCGGTGCAGTGGTTAAGGGAGCGGGACTAGGGTTCGGGTGACCAGGGTTGGAGTCCCCGCTCGGCCATGGAGCCAGCTGGGTGACTTTGAGCCAGTCTCAGCCTCAGCCCAACCGACTTCGCAGGGTTGTTGTTGTGGGGGTAAGATTGAGAGCAGGAGGGGGAGAATAATATAAGCTGCTTTGAGAAAAAGGGCAGGGTATAAATCTAATAAATAAACATTCAGAAGTGATGGGCTTAGCTACATGGGAAGAGGAAGGAGGTACTACATTCAAAGAAAACTACCAGGTGCCCTGTATAACAGGTGTGGCGGCGGGGGGAGAAAAAGAGACAGACTTGAGGAATGCTCTCGGTCTGATTTGTACTTGAGC
The DNA here is from genome assembly GCF_004798865.1 of Varanus komodoensis. Taxonomy (NCBI): domain Eukaryota; kingdom Metazoa; phylum Chordata; class Lepidosauria; order Squamata; family Varanidae; genus Varanus; species Varanus komodoensis. The sequence continues at coordinate 3,499,214 of NW_025335909.1, forward strand.
TGGAATGAGCTTTGAGATGGAATTCAGATAACTTCATCAAGGTTGAGTTTGGCTGATTTGTGCATCCTTAGAAAAAAGAGAGATTGGAAAAACTGGATGAATTGTGACTTCTACTGTGTCACTTCCACTATAGAAACAAGAGCGGGTGATCAGAAATTCCGAAATTTGAGAGCAGAGGAGGGAGGACACACCCCTGCTTTTCAAGATAGGGTTCGTCTTTATTGTCAAAATGATTTCTTTCTTGTCTCTGTTATTCCTGGAGTTTTCTAGAAGAGAACCCAGAGCAGTTTTACCATTCCAGATTTAATTGGTTGAAGGAAGGGGTGATGGGATTACTGCCTCTTTGAGAATGCCACTTGGCAGGCCTCTGCCTCACCGAGAAACACTTGCTAACATTTTGTTCTGAACTGAAGTATATTTATAGAAAAGCGCATTGGCTGGTTTTTTTTGTTTTGCTTTGTTTTTTGGTTTTTTTGTTTCCTTTTTGGGAAAGCTTTCTTCTTATACGTATGCTGAGATGTGCCTTAAGAAAGCACTGGCTCTGTGAATGGACCCATGAACAAAATTGGTCCCTTCTCTTCTGCATACAGCTTGGACCTGTGTCAATAACAGCTCTCTGCATAAGGAAAGGAAACTGAACTGTAACATGAGGCTGTCGAAACAGCCCCTCCTGATTCAGGGTTTGACTTGGTGGTTCGTTGGGATCTATATCTGAGCATCCCAATTAAAGTCAAGATAAGCTATGCCCTATAATACAAGATTCCCCAGAGTACCTCTTCGTGACAGGTGGGAAAACCCAGGCATGTTTCTTCATGCTGAGATTTTCCAAACAACAGTTCAAAGCTTGATCTCCTCCCGTTTCTCATTTGAATAGGGGAAGTGCACTTTTTGAAGGTCGAGACGTTCAAGCTAGTTTTGCCCCCCGACCGTGAAATTGCCACCAAGCGGGGAGTTAGTGGGGATGGGGGAGAGCTATGAGCTTCCATTTTAGGCACAGCTAGACAAAAAGCTGAAAATAAAACGGCCAGGATCATATTACCCTTACACAAATCTATGGCATGCCCAGGGTCATAATACCATGTGTAATTCTGGTTGCTGCACCTAAAAAAAAAATTGTATATCTGGAGAAAGTGCAGAAAAGGCGGGTAAGATAATCCGGGGGCTGGGGGCAGCTCTTACATGAGGAAGGTTACAACAAAAAGGCACAGGTGAGGAGAGACATGATAGGGATTTAGAAAATTATGCCTGGAATGAAGAAAGTGAATGAGGAGTCAGAATGCGAGGACCCAGGGCCATACACATGGACCTGATGGGTGGGATATTCAAGAGAGAGAAAAGGAAGGACCTCTTCATACAGCATGTCATCAAACAATAAAATTCACTTCCACTGGACATTGTGGTGACCACTAATTTGGATGGCTTTAAAAGGGGACTGAACACATTTATTTATTTATTTATTTATTTATTTATTTATTTATTTATTTATAGCATTTTTATGCCACCCCCATCACAGAAAGCCTTGGGGCGGCTTACAAAGCAGAATAAACAAACATAGAATAGACATTAAAAATCCGGAGCGTCTCAGCAATAGTATAAAACCAATAAATCGAAACAACAGTTAACAGTTAAAATGTCGTTTAAATAAAAAGGTCTTGGCCTGGCGCCGAAAAACAAATAATGATGGCTCCAGGCGGACCTCTCTGGGGAGCGCATTCCATAGGTGATGGAGAAGACGATGAAAGCTGCTGGTCCTCATGGTTCTAGGCTACCTCCAATATAAGCGGCTGTCTACCGATGTACACTAGTTGCTGGGGAAACTGGTGGGAAGGCATGGCTGCCTTCCCATCTTACTTGTGGGTTGGCCATGGGCAACTGGTTAGCCACTACATGCGCAACATGCTGCACACTTGGTTTGATTCACTACAGCTCTTCTTAGGAAATTGTTCCTTAAAATGTGTCCAGAGGTCTTCTCCCAGAGAGTCACTGTATTTGCAGCTAGCAAAATCAGGGAGATTCCGTGTAGTGAATTGTGCTGGGGCAGGTTGCAAGGCAGATATCCTTCTGGTGGCAACCATGCTTTTCAGAGTGTACCTTTTTCTTGCCTTTTTAGTCCACACATTATGCCAGAGAGTTGTAACATGTAAGTTGGAAGGATGGTCCTCAGTCTGACGTGGCTGGATTCGGTATGGCTCTTCTTACTTCCCTATCTTCTAATGTCCTTGTAATAAATCATTTTAGAGGAATCTGGGCCACTTGTTAAACTTCTTTTTAGAAGCTGCACAAGTCCATGTTAGAAAATTCAACTTGTGCATTTTGACAGTTGTGCATTTTTTTCCATGCACATTTTGGGAACGTGGGCATTTTTGGAGCAGGTGTGCCCCCATCTTTGTTCTGGGTTGCAAGTGGGGGATTCTTACACCAACACATGTGCACATGCCTGTTTGTCCATGAGACACTGCCTAGGGGGCTATGAGACAATTCCTGTTCCCAACTCTCTCCTTCTGTCTCTAACGCACTTCCTTGGAGTGCTGGAAAGGGCAGGAGGGAATAGGGAAATGCTATTTCCCATTTCTTTCCACAGAAGTCAGAGAGAGCAGACTTGACTATCTTGCTTTGACCAAGACTAGGAGAGAAAGCAAAGGCATTAGGTTGGGGTAGGATGATGCTGATTCATTTCAATGGGAATCTTAGGTGAACGCTTGCACATTTCTCATTGAAATCCATGGGAGCTTTAAACTCTAATTTCATCCAGATCATGTCCCTTATTTTTGAACTCTCTGGGTGCCTCAGAATTTTCTGCCACTGCTTGTAAGTAATAGCTAGGCTTCCCTTTTCATTTTGAAAATATTCTCCTTTATCTTTTCTTTTCATCCCTTTTTTTCCCTTTAAAGGCAAAATTAGATAAATCGACTTCTGTGTATATTGTAAGTCTTACTATAATTCCTTCCCTTGACAGCACAGAGCTCTGCGAATCCCTCAGTGTAGCACCAGAATATGAGTTATATTTTGTAATATTCAAGGCTTAATGCATGTCATCATCTTACTGGTGATGCAGTGATTAAAGAAACTGAGCCAAGAAGGAAGCATGGGGGGTGATGCGTGGGAAATGATTGTCCCTGAGTGCAGTTGCACAAGCAAACACACACCTGAGGGGTTAGAAGTTGAGTGAGGGTGAATGCAGGCGATTAGTTACCAAGCACAACGCTTGCGTTATTGTCGCTTTGTAGGGACTAACGTCCTAAGCGGAGATTGCATGTTGTCATGGTAGGCAAAGATGGAAAGAGTAAGGAGGCTTAGAACACCCCTGAAGTGGAATTTTGCTTGAATTCTCTCCCATCCTTGCATGCAACCTATTTTTGCTTTTTGCTTGTTTGTTGGAATGGGGAAAGTGTACATTTTCCAAGAGGTTGTGCTTTTTACCCACTGAGCAAAGCATGCACCTGTGAATTTTAATAATGCACAAATGTTTAAAAAATTTTGAGGCATGCATTAAATCCTTCAACAGCAAATTGTGAAAATCTTAAGGGTGTGCTTTGTAAAACTTCTTTTTAGAAGTTACACAAGTCCATGTGGAAAAAAGCAACTCATGCATTTTGAAAGTTGTGCATTTTTTTTACATGCACATTTTGTAAACATACAATTTTGGAGAACATGCACTCCGATTTGTGTTCAGGTCACAAGCGGGGCATTTTCAAGTGATTTGCAAACTGAAACAAAATCCTCGTACTTCTGGCATGGGAGGCATCTTCATAATGGGACCACGTGAGTGTAGCTCATTGCAAGAATCCACAGAGCTGTAGCACTGAAACACATCGCAGGGGAGATCACAAGTCAGAATGAATTTATTTAGTCCGCAAGGTCATCTTGCTCAAAAGCCCATCTACACACAGGGAGGTTTGGGAAATCCTTCCCATCCCTTTTACTTCTTGGTTGATGTTCTACCCCAGGGAGCAAGAGAAACCCAAGCTGTGTCTAAAGAAACACCCCTTCCACCACGTAACTGCCCATGCCCCGGGCTATTGATGGGTGCTTCCTCTGCCTGAGGTCCAGAAGTTGGCCACAAAAGAGAGGGGCTTTGAGGTCGAGCCCCCCATTTCTGGAACCCTCGAGAACAGCTGGTCCTTCATCCACTCTACCCTTCTGGAGCCAGGCTTCTATTCACTCTGCCCTTTTGAATGCCAGCACAGTATCATTTTAGCTTCAGTCTCTATTAACGATAGTTATTTGTTGGGTTATTTTGCTTTTAGCCTTTTTTCTGTGATTGACACGGTGAACTCTTCTAAATGCTGGTACTTGCTTTCTCTTTTTCCATTAGTTTTGGATTTATTTATTACATTTGTATACTGCTTCATAGCCCATGGGTCTCTCCAGACAGTTAGTAGAATACTGATTAATAGAACAATAATAAAACATATAACAGTTAGAACCGAATGCAAAGCAATTAACCACTCTGAACATTTAAACAGCACACTAAAACAATATTAAAATCCTGTCTATCTATTAAAATATCTGGCAAATAAAAGGTCTTTACCTGGCACTTAAAAGAGAACAAGGACTGTGCCAGGAGCAGCTCCTTGGGAAGAAAGTTCTGTAGATGGAAGGCAACCACAGAGAAGGCCCTTCTCCCAACTCTAAACCCTATTATTTCTTAGAGGTGAAGGATCTCCAAAGATCATCTTAAGGGACCAGGTGGGAACACATGGAGGAAAGGCCTTCCTTCAGATGCCCCAGTCCCAAGCCAGCCTCCCAACCTCTGTCTATCACTTTGGGAATGAAGAAATTGAAAATATGCACTGCATCTCTCAGCTTAAAAAAAATTGGTATAATATTTCACTTCATAGTCCTGCCAATGCCATAGATTCTCTTCTGCATCCAGGCTAGGCCAAAGCTATTGTCTTTGCGCTTTGACTACGGGTTCCACTCAGTAAGGTGATGAGGTTAATTGGTTGTTTTCATTTGGTTTCCTTCTGCTCTTTCATGTGTTCTTGTTTGGTGAAAGGGCCACAATGCCCTTTTGGAAAATGAATTATTTTCCTCCCGCTCTCAGATGCCTGCGGGATACAATGCTTTTATTTTTAAATAAACCAGGATGTATTTTATTCTATTAACTCATTTTCCAGTTGGTTTTGTGTTGTGAATGGAGCGATAGATCCTCCTTTTTCACAGCACATTGTAGCAATTGCAGCAATGAAGCCAAAATAGGCTGAATTGAGACAGAATGGCAGAACCTGAAGGTGACTCTACCTTTTGTTGATGGAAATGTTGCTGCCATTTCTTGAACCCCTGACAGAGATTCCTAGTTACTCAGCCAAATATACATCCAGCAAAGCAAGAGATGCAAAGCTACACTGTGTCTCCAAAGCAGTTTCATGCATTCCACTGCTCCGCTACAAGGGTCTGGAGTATTTTTGCTAATTTATTTTATTTTTATGCTGCCCAATAAGCCAAGGCTCTCTAGGTGATGAACAAAAGACACAAACAGCTTAAAACAAAACCAGAGTAGCAATTACTCTGATTCAGCATAGAAGCATAGCAGTGGTACAGAATAACACGGAATATTTAAAAACAAACTTTAAAAGTTAAACTGTTTGCATACTGGAGAAATAAAAAGGTCTTTGCCTGATGTTGAAAAGAGTAGGTAGCAGGTGCACCTCTTTGGGGAGCTCATTCCAAAATGGGGTGCCATAACCAAAAAGCCCCTCCTCCAGGTAGCAACCTGTCTTACTTCCTTCGGAAGGGGCTCCTGGAGAAAGCCCCCCAAAGATGACCTCAGGGGCTGAGCAGGTGCGTCTTTTGGCAGTTCAGAGGGCCCAAGGAGCTGGTGCACAAACCTGGAACTTCCATATGCATTCACTAGTGATTGCCCATTGTGGAAAGCATGCAGGCATTGTGATTGAGGCGAGCCAGTGCGTGAACGGCGGAGGCTGGTATCCACCACACGTGTTCTTCCGAAACTTTTATGGAGCTTCCCATCTCCTTAAAGCTTGAGGGTAAAACCTGGAGTATGTCCATAGCTGTACTGACACTGAAGCAGCCAGTTTGTCTGTGTGTGGATTGTGTGTGTGTGTGTGTGTGTGTGTGTGTGTGTGCATGCATTCCAAGATATATTTATTTATTTAGAATATTTATATGCCGCCCTGTCGTAAAAGCCTCAGGATGGCTTACATTGATAAAATAATGTAAAACATAACACGAATGAATTACAGACCCTCACTGGCTGCAGTTAAAAACAGATAAGAACCATATAAAAAGTTATTAAAATATTGCTGGAATAAAAAGGTCTTAACCTGGCACAGAAAAACAGATAACAACAGCACCAGGAGGACCTCTCTGGGGAGCACATTCCATAGGCGGGGCACCACCGCAGAGAAAGCCCTCCTCCGGGTACTTTGCCTCCTGATGTCTCTCACAGAGGGCTCCCGGAGGAGGGCATCTGCTGCCGATCTCAGGGGGTGGGAGGGCAAATATGGAAGAAGGCGTTTCTTTAGGTATCCAGGTCCCAAGCCATTAAGGGCTTTATAGGTGATAACCAGCACCTTGAATTGAGCCTGGACTTCGATGGAAAACCAGTGAAGCTGATGGAGGACTGGGGTTATACGAGAATAATGCCCAGTCCCCGACAGCAACCTGGCTGCTCTGTTTTGCACCATCTGAAGTATCCGGACTGTCTTCAAGGGCAGCCCAAACCTTCATCTGTCTTGGGCAAGGTGGTCTGCCGTTGACTTGTTTTGCATTACAAATGATTTTTGGCTTCCACTATTTCCTGCAAAGCCTCGTGAAGGACTGTTTCTGCCCCCACAAATTTGCTGTGTTGCTTTGTGATGGGATGACAGAAGGAACATGCCACCCGCAAAGAAAGGACCGTGGCAACGATGGAATGGGCTCTTTGGGATAATTAGCCACCGCTGCTGCACACGAATTGCCTACTTAATTATTTTCACATCAATTAATTCAGTAGCTAGGTAAGCGGCTTGCGTGCTTGAAATGCTCCTTATAGCTGAAATGTCGATGATGGAGCCCCAGAGCTATATGAGGATTTGTGCAAAAAAATAATTCAGAAGCTGGAATGAGGAGATGGTATGATGCACAGCACCCAGCATTTTGCAGAGGGAAACTGAGAGCAGGGAAGAGAGAACTGGACACACAGGATGAAGAGGGAGCAGGGAAGAGAGAACTGGACACACAGGATGATGAGGGACAAGCCAGGTGGAGCAGCACTTCCTTGAAATCCCGCAACATAACGCAGTGGGCATTCTTCTCCTCCTCTTTCCAGGCAGATCCAGACAATGGCTTTCTAACTAACAGACTTGATTACGTTACAGAAAATCCACTTTCCTGTGTTATACTTAGCCTTCCTGCTTCCTCTACTCCTGTGGTTTTGCATTATGCCAAAGCTTCCTTCTTCATCTTTTGCTTGCATTGCTACTTGAGAAAGTGATTTTTCATATTTTGCTTGTCTTTTTGCCCATATTCAGCCCATGGTCATCCATCGGTGATGTGGCACTTTTAGAACTCCATTTTATGAGCTATACATCTTCCATGTCACCATTTTTCTGCAAGTTATTGTTAAGACATCCCCCTCACTTATTATTATTTATTTGGAGAACATTTAAAATGTCATTTAAAATGGATTAGCTTCTCCTTTTTGCATTTTCCAGTGGAAGCTTATGCATATTTACCCAGATGGCAGATTGACTGATTTCACTGGGGTTTACTCTCTTAGAAAAGCGTGCAGGATTGTAGTGTAAAATTGTAAAATTGTTTTGATAGGACCACTTAAAATATAATACCATTTGCTAGACTACGTCATGTATGTGTGCACACACACCATATTAATTGCATTTCAAAAATATTGAAAATTATTTATTGTATTAAGCATACTTTATTTGACTTTTTAAAGAAACAACTGTGTGCCACCTTTACACAGCTCTCTTACATTCCTAGATTTCTGTTTCCTTCCCTAGATTTGTAGGGGAGAGGAGGGAAATTGAGGAAAAGTAACCTTTTCAGCCTTCGAGTAATAAAAAAGCAGCACAATTTGAGTACGTCAGAATGTTGCTTGGGTTGCCTTTGGTAACTGTTGAGGGAATATGTTAATACCTCTAAATCCATAGTATTTTAAGTGAAGGAAGCATTTATTATATAGTATGCGCCATACTATAGAGCTGGATCTTCAGATATACAAGCAACAATGATGTGTAGTGGTTAGAGCATTGGGCTGGAACTCGAGGGATCTAGGTTCTAGTCCTCACTTGGACACAGACCTCATCAGGTGGCTTTTGGGCCTGGTATTGTTTCTCAGTCAAACCTCATCTTGCAGGGTTGTTGTAAGGATAAAAGGGAGAGGAGAAAAACTTTGTAAGCCACTTGGGGTTTCCTGCAAAAGGAAAATAAGTTGGGATATGAATGAATGCGGTGTTGTTGTGGTGGTTGTTGTGTCAGATAAATCATTCAGCTTTTCCAGTAGGGTTTGCTTTGATGGGAAAGATTCTCTGCCTGAGGATCCTACTGAGACTGTGGAAGGAAACCAGGTCCTTAGGCATTCATCCATGCAGTCTAAACTCGGAAATCTTGGCAGAGACCAGGTTGGGGAATGCTGGGGTGGACCATCCCGAGCCAGAGGAAAACTTGTCCTGCTGTTGCATAAGGCAACTTTCTGTGTTCACCTTGAAGTTCTCACGCAGCAAAAGCTGCTCCGTGAACCGGTTCAGAGCACCCACCATGTGCAGTGTGCAAATTTTCTCTTAGGGAGGAGGGGTGTGGATTTATGTTCCGATCCAGAGATCTCAATAGACGCCTTTCTGCAGCCTGCCCCAGCATGCGGCCCCATCACACCCTGTCTTTCCTAGCTGTAAATTAAATCATATCCCGATGCTAAAAGCACACAAACGAGGATGAATGGTTGTGGGAGCCACGTCAGCCAGGCCTGCAAAGTGGCAGATAAGGAGCAATGAGCATTTGCAAGAGTGAGATAGCAAAAGGAAGGTGAGGGAATAAGAAAATGAAGGTGGGGAAGTTCGGAAAGGGAGGGTTAGAAAGAGATGAGTTTTCTGTCTGAAGATCCCCAGCTCAGAACAGCAGCGCTCGGAAAAGGGACAGACACAGATGGGTTTTCCTTGATCGGAGCACACTTACAAGAGTGAAATATAGAGTGTCAGAAAACGAGGGTGTGCGAGAGGGCTGCCAGAGACATGCGGAGGTGCCATACCGTGAGGTTATGAAAACAGTTCCCAGTGTGGAAAGGCCCGTTAGATTTAGGAATGCATTAAAATCAACATGTTGCTGGCTGAGGTTCTGTCTTGGTAGAATTTGGAAGGAAGTGAAAAGAATGGGTAATGCTTTTGGGGGGGGGGGTATTTTCCCCCCAAAGAATCCTCTTACAGCTTTCAGGTACTCAGCAGTGTTAGAAAACTCCAAAGGAAGGCATCTTGCAACATTGTCCAGGGGACTTTCAAAAAGCGCAAGGTATGGGAAGCGGCATTCACCGAATGGAGGGTGGTGGTGAAAGAGCACAGGTGTCTCAGAGCACTAAGGTAAGCACCGAAGCCCTGGACCCTGAGAGAGTCCTGCAAAATTCTCAACCCTCTAGGGAAAGAGCCTCTCCTGCAAAGGAAACAAAAAGGTTGTAGAAGGTCAGGAATGATTTTGGCATGTGCTGTGTGTGTGTGTGTGTGTGTGTGTGGAAGATGGAAGGAATAGAAATGCTCGGTGGAAATACCCAGCGTGCAAAAGATTCTGGCTGTTCTCATGGAAATAGAAAGCAAAGGAGAGAGTGAATGGCATGGAAAGGAGTAACCTAAAACGAGGCATGGCTGGCTGGAAGTCCAAATGCGTACTCTTAAAGTGGTGGTATTTTTTTTGGAATTCCTAGTTTTGAGAGAGAAATAATTTTAAAAACGGAAATGTGTCAGGCTATGTGTTGGAATTGTAATGGTCCTCTCAACATGGGGTCCGATCACTCCCTTTGGCTGCCAAAGTTAAGCCTGAGAAGAGCTCGAGTGTCGAATGCCACTAATTAACTCCATGCCAGGCAGCAAGATGTTGCTTCTTCTGGCTGATCTAGAGCTGTAGATCAGGAAGCTGTATCATAGAATGTTCTGGTTGTGCCGTCCATCTGTCTGTCCGTCCGTCCTAGGCCAGCTCCATTGTTTGGCTGCTGGCAAAACTATCTGCCTGGCTGCTTCTAAGAAAGGGAGGGCATGAAATAGTTTTCGCTTCGAGAGTAGGAGCTGTGTTTACCTGTGGGGTTCAAAAGGACCTGTTGCTCCCAGCCTCTGTGAGTCTCACAGTTTAATTGCTCTGGCTTTTTGAACTGTCTTTGATTACCTCCAAAAGCTTTGCATACTTCCAGAGGTCAAAGGGAAGGCACATGGCATCCCAAATGTTGGCTTCCTTAAGAAGTTGGAGGGGGGGATGGTTGCCTAGCAGCGAATACAAGAACCACAGTATCAACATCAGTTGTGTCTCCTCAAGGCGGACGTTATCACTACCTTGGGAACCTTCTGGTTGTTTCTTTGCCCTCCCTGATCTGCGGAGAGCTATCAGTTCTAAATATTCCACCAGCCGAGCTCATGGGAGCTCATGGGAGATTACAAGTGTGTGTGGATGCATGTGTGTATTTTTGTGGTATTTTTGTGTATTTACCATTTTTTAAGCTGAAAGCAATCAGGGGTCTATGACCAAGAAATGGAGACCCTAATGAAAACTACCTCTCTCGCTCGCTCGCTCGCACTCGCACACAGTCGTTTGGACCTCTCATTAACTACAGTTTTGATTCCAAGCTTTAAAGGAGCTATCCATGGTGAACCTATTTTGAGGAATTGAGTTCAGCACCATGGACAGCTCTCATAAAGCTCAGAACTGGGGCTGTAAGGGATAAGAAGTCATCTGACGTGGAGTGCTATAGAAATGAAATTAATGCATTATAAATAATTAAATGTTGTAGTGATGGCAACCATCTTGGATGGCCTTAAAAGGGTATTGGAGCGCATGTTTTCAAGCAGGTTCCTGTATCCCTTTTTTCCCATCAGTTGTATTTTTTCACCAAAGACTGCATTTCACTGGCACACAAATCCATACGCCTTTCATACACGGTCTCCCCTCTTATGGATATTTTTGTCAAGCTGTTCCTCATAATATACTAGCTGGGGTGCTATTTTCCCTTAATGTGAAACTTTTTCTACAGCCTTCCACTGAGTGTATGCATCTTTGCTTGGAGAACAGCATCACAATATTCAGGGAACTATGAACACTGAAGAATGAGGGCATTCAGCTTTGGGTATTAGTCTGGGAACTGTCAGACAGCTTCATAAGAACATGTGAACCAAGCAAGTTCTCCCACATCCCTAATCACAGGTGGATTGAGAACCCAGTATTTTCTCTGCCTAGGCCTAAACCACAAGGGGAGATGAACCTGTGACTCCCAGGTAATATCTAGAGGAACACAGAATTGCTTGGAGTCCCAGCTTCAACATCACAAGGCAAGAAAGAAAACATCTCTGGCATTGGACCTGGGTCTCTTGCCTCTTGCCCTCATCCCACAGTTGCAGAGCAGCAAAAGAGCTGTTTGGTCTGCTTCTCCGAGGTTGCAAAAGTGACCTTGGAGAAGGTGGCGAGTGGTCATTCAGTGGGATGGGGAGGGGAGGAAACTCCCATGAGCAAGATCTGAAGGATCCAGGTGGCCCTTTTGTTTCACTCCCTCCCACCGCAAAGTCTTACACTTACAGATTGTCTGCCTGCACTACAGGGTGGGAAGAGGCAAACATTGCTTCTGTGGTGCTCCTGGCTTCCATGAGATACCCGAAAGGCTCTGAGTTCAGAGGGTTATGGATGTCCCCCTAGGGTTGCACCTAGCTTGTATTCTGCTTTTCTCAATGTGGCAGCTGCATGTAACATGTCACATCTGTGGATGAGGTTGCCAACGGCTCTGTAAATGAAGAGTTTCATCCTCTTTCCTGTACTTCGCTTCTATCTATGGTTGACCTTCATGATCTTCTGATATTTGTTTATCTTCTTCCAAATTATCTCCTGTAATTAGAATCCATCTCTCTATCTCCAGGGGCAGCAAGCTCCAAATGAGGATTGCTTAAAAGCAATTACATTTTGATATTGGAGATCTGTACACATAAATGTAGTATCGTTTCCAATTAAAAAGTAGTAATGAATTTTGGGTCTAGAGAGACCGCAGGCTCCACATTGCTATTGTGTCTGCCGTTTCCGCTGGGACACAACAATAACACGTGCACAAACATATGTGCAAGTTGTGGCACAAGTAAGGCCAGGACACATGATCAGGAGCAGGATTCACAATCCAAAACCGTGATGCATTCCAAGGCCCAGAATTTGTCCAACTCACACAAATGAATGGAAAACATACAAACTTGAATGTGAGTGCATTTGTGGGTATAAAACATCCCCAAGCTTGCATTCGTGTTTGGAAAATGCAGAAGAGAAATCAGCACTTTTTAGAAATGCATATTCAGGGGTGATAGGAATTGTGATGTTTTAGGCAATGGGGGAAAGGGTGCAATTGAATATGTGGGGGGGGGTTTTGAAGCACACCCAAAGGCGCCCTTTTGGAGCAAAAACAGCCACCATAGCAGAAGTTTGCAGGTGAAAGACATTTGCTGCATCTTCCCACCCTGGTCCAGACTGCAATTCCCCTGCCCTCCAAAAACATTTTCCACTTGTTCTACTCCTCATTTTACATTCCCTGGGAACTTTTTCTCTGGTGAGGCCACCATGGGAATCATGTTAAGCTGTTTTGGCTGGAAGCTGTTCTCATAAGCTACAGCCTTGGCATCTTTTATCTTATCAAAGGGGCAAGAAAGAACTCAGAATATGTAGTTCACCATCTTTCGGCAGCACAATATTTTCTAAGAATGATCTGTCTTGGGGTAGCTGGATGCAGGATGGAGGGATCAGTCCTTCAAAAAGTACTCAGAAAGAACTTCTCTTTCCTAATGTGATTCTTTAGTGGCACTTCCTCCCCTTGACTTCCCATGTGAGCAGATGCAGCAGAAAAGGTGGATGAAATCAAGGCCAACATTTTTATGGCTGGACTGTGTGATTGTTTATTTTATGTATTCATTTATTTATTAGGTTTCTATGCCACATGATAGCCTGAGAATACTTGTTAAACCTATAAACAATTAAACCCAGAACTACTAAATAAGATAGACTATAAACATTTCAGAGTTTCAAATGATAGTATAAAATAACAGTAATGACCAAAATATAGACCCTAGAAGCAATGCCAAGATTTAGAGTACAAGAGCAGATTTAAAACAAACTGAAGATTAAAATGCCAGGGAAAATAAATAGAAAGACCGCTTCTGGAGCTGGAGAGAAGCATCTCCAGAAAGCTCATTCCACAGTTGGGTGGCTCAACAGAAAATTCCCTCTTCCTAGGAGCTGCTCATTCCCTTTGTCAGGGGCCATAGGAAGCCCAGCTTGTTCTCCGTCCCCTGGCCCACCACTTCTTTTTTTATCCCATAAGTATGAGTATGGTAACAATTTCTTTTATTTAAGAGTGCTGATAGGCCACATCTTCATTGTAGAGCTTCCAGCAGAAGCCAGCAAATGTGAACTCTAAAAACCAATATGAGGAAACAAAACAAATGAACAAACTGAAACAAGTTTTCACTCCACGAGGACCCACCTGTTTACTAACAGGGTGTTTTCACTGAAAGGGCATTTGTGGGGCAGCCATGCAACCTCATCCCTCAGGCAGGCACCTTTCAGATACAATAGCTCTAAAAGATGACTAGTCATCTTCTGCTTAGCTGCAGGCCTACCAACACCTCCTCGTGCTTTTCCGTTGTGCATTTGCATGCTCACAAACACACAACACCAAGCCTGTCCGCAAGCTGGTGAAGTGTGTGCCTCGTGGGGGAAGGGTGTGTGTGATTTGCCTGGTGCCAATTTCAGCCTGGGCAACTGGACAGATTCAGTTTTACGACGAATGAGATCATGTTCTTGTTCAGCGCATTCCGGATGTGTTTCTGTCTCTACCTGCACACCACACCTGTGCAGTTGGTTGCAGGTTTGATGTTTAAATAAAGTAATTTTGCCTGGATTTTGTCAAGAATGGGCTATTTGTCTGCCCAGGGCTTTCATTTTCTCTGGCCCCAATATCAGTGCACTGAACCGTTTTGCATCCTGTGACCCTTTTCCATCCAAGGGACAAGACCATTTTTCTGGATGCCCTCCAAGGCAATAATTTCAGAGAGCAGTTGCCTCACTGGAGACCTCTTTTCATTAAGCAGAGAGTTTGTTCAGGATTTATGAGCTTTGATAGCAGAAGCATATTCCACACTCTGACGAAATGAATGAAGTTCTTCTGCTGTCCTGGGACTGCAGGGTGGCTGCAAGGCACATCCTGATCTCTTCTGCTGGCCAGGGAACGCCAGGCCACTCACGGACTGCACTCTCCAAGTCGTAGGAAGTACTTCGCAGTGAGGGAAGACTAGTCTGGCTGCATCCATCATGGAAGCAGCTCGTTTCCCCACCTTCCTGCAAGGTAGAAACACTCCGTCCAGAATGTTGCGGGACTGCAAATGGAGGCAGGAATCATCCTATTTGCACTTTGGTGTGAATTTCAATACGAACTTGCCCACTCCCAAATGATTGAGCCACCATGCAAAGCAAAGTTCCTTATCGTTTGAAAAGTACACTTCTCCATTTCTTTCTCCCTTATGGCATTCTCCAACAGCAGCAACAAAAATGCATAATTTGGAGAAATGTGTTTATTTTTAACTAAACAAGTTGATCAGATTCTCCACTGCTTTTCCTGCAGTTACCCAGGGTGGCTTACATAATCCTCCTCTCTGTTTTTATCCTCACAACAGCCCTGTGAGGATGAGAGTCAATGACTGGTCCAAAGTTACCCAGGGAGCTTCATGGTCAAGTGGAGAAACCCAGATTTCCTGAGTTCTAGTCCAGCGCCATAACCACTGCACCGTACTGACTCTCTTGGCGCTCAGGGCTGCATCATATTAAGAAAATGGCTTCCAAAATCGTTGAGATTAGGCAACATTTGGAGACAGAGTGCTTTCCATGGACAGACCTGACGGAAAGATATTAAGTGCAGCTATGGCTTCTGTGGAGCCTTTATCCTCTAGTTATTCACTTCCTCTTCATCTACCTCTTCTCTCCAGCCTCGTTGAGCGATCCACTCACTGGCAAGAATCTCATTTGTGGAAAGCTGGTAGGATTCAGTATGGCAACTTTAATTTGGTTCTCCTGTTCAGTATCAATCCACACTGTTATGACTCCTGTGTGAATGGATCTGTCCATCCATTGGAGGATGACATTCAGCACCATGGGCAGCGCCTTCAAAACCCCTAGAATGCTTCTTGGATTAACATTTATTGTTTTGAATTTCACCAAAGCAAAACAAAAATTATTTATTTCTTTATTTAAAAACTTTGTATGCTGCCATGGCATGACCACAAGAGAAAAACACAACCGCAAGAGAAAAACACAATAAAAGCATAATGAAAACCAATAACGCATTAAAAATAACAAAAAATACAGCAAAAATACAAAACAAAGCTTTTATGGCAATTAGTTATTAAAATGTTTTTAAAAAGGAAGTAAGGAAGGCATCAGGGGAATCTCTTTGGAGAAATATGGGGAGCTGCTCCCCATTTCAGATTTGGGAGCAGCTGCAGAAAAGGCCCCCCTCCAGCAGCCATCCCTCCCACCTCTGTAAGGAATGGGTCACACAGGAGGGCCCCCTGCATAGATCTCAAAGGCTGGGGAGGCACATACAGTGCAGGCGTATGGAACAAGGAAAACCCTAAAAGGAAAGTGACTCTGAAATGAACAAGCGCTACTGAAATCTGGTAAATCGGTTTTAAAAGATCTAAAAAAAGTGCAAGGAGGGTAAGAGAGAACATCAGAATCCTCTGCTTATGAGACACTGTGAAGTCGATTGTCTACGTTGGTCTATAGGTGACTAGCATGTGGGCCATGGGCTATCACGGACTTTGGGTTCCCTCTGGGTGTGAAACTAATAAGCCAGTCATAAGCAGCAAGCAACTGCCAGATGTTTTGGTATGACTTCCATTCATCCTCCCTTCCCTCCTGACCATTAACCACGCTGCTTGAGTCTGATAGGAGTTACGGCCTAAAACATCTGGCGAGAGCCATGTTTGGCGGAGGCCAGGCTAACCACCCCACCCTACTCCCTGTCCTTGTGGACTACATTAATCCCAAGTAGTACCTTCCGTTTGAGGAACTGACCCACGGTGGTGTTGGAGGGCAGGAAGAATTAGCGCATTATTTCTTTATTGTTCTTAAAGCCTCGGTGATGTTCAATTTCAGGGGAGTTAAAAAAAATTGGGAAAGTATTGCAGGCACTTGCCGGTTCTACAACCCTGGTGAGTTTATTACGAATGCTACAGACAAGCTCCAGTGTTTCATAGGAGAGAGGACATTTCAGTAGAGTTCAAGTGGATAAGGGCTGGCTAGTAGCAATTTCCTAGAAACGAGGAGAGTAATGCGAGGAAAGCAGAATATGCATCATGACTCCGGCTGCATTTTAAAAAGGGAAAGTGTGCCAATTTATTTCCAGACAGCAGAGGGAGGGAGGGAGGGAGGGAGGGAGAGAAAGAGAGAGAGAATTTCTCATGGGACAGTATTAAGCTCTGGATAGGGGTGGGAAGAAAATAAGGAAAGATTGTGTTTCTGAGCTTCACCCCAGGGAATTGTGCCCCTCCCTGCAAAGGAGGACAAGAAAACATTTGGAATAAGAAATTCAGGGGTGCAGAATATTTCCAAGAAAGTCTCATTTCACTTTCCCCTGCTTGCACTCTTGGGCTCATGCTAGATCTGCTGTGTAATACAAATTGCAACAACAGCAACAGCAAATGATAATGATGATGATACAGAGTTTTTCAATTAACTAACACCCTTTTCTGAGGAAGGGAGTAAGGAGTGAAGCGAGAGGATTATGGGATGCTCAACACAATGATGGATTCTGCAGCATTCTTGATTGCTGTTTTATAACCTACTCTCCTCCCATAAGAGGGATCTGTCTCGTGTGTGTGGATGTGTGTGTCTACAGGTACCTGGCTTTCCAAACCTGGCTTTCAATGAATATTTTGGATTTCATATCTCCAGCTCCAGTCAATTGAGGCAGTGATCAGGAACATGGAGAGTTATAAAGCAAAATGTCTGGAGACAATCAAGTTGAGAAACCTAAGGGTTCCCATTTTTTAGTTTGTGTGACTTTGGTACATTTCTGTGTTTTCTGTCTTGATCCTTGGACACGTTGCAACTGCCTAATGCAGCTTTGCTGAACAGACAGCCCAGAATCCTTCTAGTCCCCACTCGGCCATGGAGCCCACTTTGAGCCAGTCACAGACTCTCAGCCCCACCTACCTCACAGGGTTGCTGTTGTGGGGATAAGATGGAGGAGGAGAATGATGTTAGCTGCCTTGAGCCCTTTGTAGGGAAAAGGTAGGATATAAATCGAAAAATAAATAAACAAAACATCTGGTTCTGCTCTCTTCTCTTCCGTACTCCTCAGTTACTCACTGGTAGGAATAATTCTGTGGCATGTGCATTTCAATGCAAGGCAACCCTGATTCACACTTTCTGATCCATGAATGTCTGAGGAAGCTGTGATAGGGTAAAAGAAGTTTGAATTTCTACGAATCTGACCTGCCGATTCTGCAATGGACTGGCTTTTTTAAGTTATGTGGCTTCTTTTGTCTTTGTTTTATAGAATGTATTGTCTTTTGGAATGTACTGTCTTTTGTTTTATAGAATTGTGCATGAATTTAGTGGCCCAGAATCACAAGCATTGTAATAAGCAGCAGAAATGGGGCATCCTCCCGTAGGCCAAAGCATGAAAATGCACCTTTCAGTGGTATTTGTGCATTTTCAGAAGTACACATCTGCAAAAGTGTATTGTATATTGGCACATTTTCCGAGGTGAATGCAAGTTCAGGAGATGGAGGGCGGGGAGGTGGATGATGGAATGAAAGAACCTGATGGAAAGAAGAAAAGCCATGCACTTCAAAATGGAACACTGATGCACTTCAATTTTCCTACCACTGTGAATTTTGTAATGCTGTTCACAGTTCAAATATATGCATAATCTTTATACTACACTACACACCCCACCTCCATAGAAAAAGGCATATATTAGGGGAAATTATTTGTCTGAAAATGACATTCCCGCCCACCCATCCTCAAAGAATCAGATGTTTATGTAGACGAAATGTGCATAAATATGTATGTAGAGGTTTCTTTCAGGGGAGCAGCAAGATGTGGGAACAGAGTGGAATAAACATGACAAAGGTAAATGGCATTAGAAGTAAACCAACTCATCCACCCATAGACATTAGCTCTACTTACGACTGGGCAATTCCTCCCCTTATGGTACTGGTTCAAATCCTGGAAGCCGCTTCATGCAACAGCTCTGTTCGGGTGTTTGATCTACACAGGGGGTCAATACGGAAGGAGAGGAAGTGCTACAACCCATGATGCATATCCATTAGCCTGTCCTAGTGGAGAATGATGGTATAGATGGCCAGCCACCTGTATCCATGATGGATCTCTAGGATACTGAGATCCATCCATCCTTCCACAAACCAGTCTCCTTGTCTGCAGAAAACAGTTCTGGTCAAGTTAACTCCTCCTCCTCCTCTTGTAGCATTGTATCAGTGCAAACCTGTACAACACTGACCCTGATCCAAGCTCCTGTCTAAATATATTGTCCGTATCTTTTCTTTCCAGGTCTAGCCAAGCCAATGGGATTAGTTGAAGGCCCTGGAGGCTTGGGCCAAGGGGGAATAGCTGCCACCCTAAGAGATGATAGCCATGAGTCTGAAACCAAATATGAAGAATATGGCTATAATGCTCAACTAAGTGACAGGATTTCACTGGACAGATCTATTCCCGACTACAGGCCGAAAAAGTGAGTAACCTGCTTGTGTTGCCTCTCCTGAAGCTCATCCTGTTTCACCTTGCAATGACTCTTTAAAAATGCCTCTATGACAGTAAACAGTAGTGGGTGAGGATACAACTAACCAGCTGCAAATGCCAATTTACAAAACAATGGAAATGTGTATTTTGAGGTATATCAGTTGCAATGAATACATATGGAGTTTACAAGTCTAGGTATTGCATGCGTATGAGGGAATATACTACTGTCAATAAAAGGAATACTATTTATTTATTATTTATTAGGCTGAACTATTGTTATTCAGATGAAAAGGCATGCAGATTTTCCCCCTTTTGCACAACATCAGAAAGGAGTAACCTTAAATTACCTGCAGTTGCTGAAAGCTAAAAGCTATTTTTAGGCTGATTGTGATCTCCTGAGGGAAAATTCCAACCAGAACTGACTTTTCTGATTCAGCATTTTTCAGGCCTCAAACACTTTCTCCCGGGGTCAAAACTGACCCCAAATACAACTAGTGCCAATTTTTGTTGATAAATCAGAAAAAAGGCTAGTCAAAGCAGAAATCTGGGAGACTGCACTATAAGACAGAGTGAACCAAGGGAATATAAACTGGGATGGCAGGAATACAATCCCACCAACCCCATCTACTCTCCATGTTGTCTGGGGTTGATAGGAGCTGGAATCAAGAAGATCTGAAGGACTGTAGGTTCCCCATTCATGCAGTAAAAGAAGGAAATGGAGAAAAAAACACTGATTCCTTGTCAAGGTAACATCTTAGGTTGCATTCTTAGATTGTTCGATATTGTCCTTGAAATATTGTCTTAACTTTTCTCAAAAACCTCTGTGTGAAAGGGTCTTCTTCCAGAAATATTAGTCTAAGAGCCTTAAAAAGAAGAATAAAAAGTGAAGTGCCTCCCCGCACGCACGCCCCTGCTAAACATCCCCATGACTTTGGATCCCAACACATTTTCCCCTACGCTGGGGTAGCTTTCTGCTGGGCTGCTCCTCCAGTGGAGCTTAAAGGATGGCAGGAAAACTTTACCAGCCCCATTACTGGCACTTTCTCCTAAAATATTCATTGCTATTCCTGGGATACATGGAATCCTGGAGGTTGGAAGGATCCACTGACTCATCCTTAATTGCACTTGTGAGAGATGAGTTGCCAAGACAGCACTATGCCATCAGGTTATTTATTCAAGGCTACTTCGGATTTTACTGTAAGGGAAACAGTAAGGGTTCTTTAATTACACTGAGCAAAGCCCTTAAAACTGTCTCCCACACCCTGACTGTACCATGCATGCATTTGTAAACCAGGAGCACCACATTCTTCACGTATCTCCACTCTGACCATTAGTACAGTGCAATGTTTCAAGTTGTTGTCACCATTTAAGTGCTCCCTTCATTAAGTGGCTTTCCAAATATGTCATATTTATATCCTTCTGCTACCCTTTAAAAGAGATGTCCTCCCTCCGCTCTCGTTGGAATGACAATGGGTAATGTCTTAATGCAGTGAAAGGAATGCAAGCGATGCTAAATGGCTCTCCGTAGACGGGGCTGAAAAGAATACTTAATTAATTTCTAATAATAATCCTCTGTTTTAAAATCTCCACTGGGGATTCCTGGGCACAGCTGAAAATTTAAATAAAGTACCTTATTAAGTGGGTAGAAAAGTTAAGTCAAGCACGACAGATCTTCTCAGAGAACTTGCTCCTATTTTTAAAAGATTCAGAACTATCTTAGGTGGCTAGGATGAAAACAGTCAAAAATTAGCAGAATGGAAGCTTGTAACCTTCCAACACAGAGTTCCAGGAGAGGCGTAGGGGACTGCTGCTTCCCTGCAGCTCCAGCTCTGTATTTCAACTAGATGTCTATTTTCAGTCATCAAGGCAAGATTCTCCAGAGGAGAGGGAAGAAGTTTGCACAACCATCGGGATAACCCTAGTCTCTTTCCCTCCTCGCTTCCTTTCCCCACTGCCCAGAGTTCCCAGACACAGAAAGGTGCTTGACATCGTGCTTTTGAGGCCGGGGGGATTGGAGTGTGGATTCCTAGCTCTGAGGCGGGAGATCTAAGTCTGATCACAGATCTGAGAATCCAGATTGTCCTAAGGCACTCTGGCCAATGCCAAAGGACACGGCGAGCTCTGCTCTTCACTTAGAATGGAAGAGCTACCACAGGGTTGTCATTTATTTATTTAAAATACTTACATGCCGTCCTATTCGCACAAAAGCCCCAGGACGGCTTTTGTAGCGCATCTGGAAAGGCATTGTAGCGCATCTGGAAAGGCCTACCAACCAGAAGAAGAGCATTGTTTTGCCTCTTCTCTTTCCTGTCCGTTGCATCCCACTCACCTGCCATTTCTCTGAGAATGGGAGCAGTAACTAAAAGGATCCAGCACGTCCACTTCCATTCCTGGTCCCCTCCTCCTCTTCTGGACAGTGGTGGAGAAGGAGATGGACCTATTCACCATGCCAAAGGCCAACTTGATGCGCCTTTGGCAAGAAGCAGCCCAAGATCTGAAGCCAACACTAGTGGCTCCTTCATACAGCCTCTTTGCTGTGACAACTTCTTAAACATTTCTGTTAATTAAATGCTTGGGATTGAAAGACAGACATAAGTATGGCATATTTGTACAAAATTATGCGTGGTGTGAAGGGAGAGGGGGAGCAAAACATCTCACAAGACTAGAACCCAGGGTCTTCCCATGAAGCTGGCTGATGGGAGATTCACGATGAATAAAAGCACCTAATCTATGGGATCCATTACTATAAAATGCACTGATGGCCACTCATTTGGATAGTGTCAAAAGGGATTGAATAAACTCAATCAGTGAGGCCATCAGTGGTTGCTAGTCCTGATGACTATTTACCTCTTCCAGTATGAGAGATTGCATATTTCTGGGGAACATGGGGGGCGGGGTGAGTGCAGCTTTCCAGCCCAGCTCTTCTGCGAATCCTTGCGCAAACCTCAGGGTTATCCGAGCCTTTCTTGTTCTTCAGTTGCTCAACAGCTGCATCAGCCTGCGACATTCCCACAGGCTGGTTGGCCCAGATTAAGTCTAGCATGTTGCACATTTCGCTTACAAGCTACAAAAGAAGGTTAAACAAAGAAAGAAAGAAACAGAACTTCATTTTGCTCTATGATTAATGCAGGATTAGAGCTAGTTACATAGCCTTAGCTCTGAATGAATTTTGAAACCTTCCCAAATTTCCCTTTCCCTCTCTCTTCTTTTCCCCATTATATACATTATTGATTCCCCTTTGTTTAGTCCTAGCTAGGTTTTCTAATTAAGCAGCCAGTTTAATTATACCACAAAAGTGCACAACGTAGATCTTGATTATTAACTGCGGCCCTCAGGATAATAGGAGAACAAGCAAATGGAAGTTAAATAGAATTGTAAAAATGAGTAACCATATCTCTTTATCTGAAAGCCAAACACAGTAACCCCATCCTCAGTCCAAGCCCAATCTTTGTAGCACTATCATGATGTATAGAAAATTCTCTGAGCTCACCAGCTCTTGATGCCTGTCCTCTCTAATGAATTTAGGCCACCACATAAGCCAGGTTCAACCTGCCGGAGAAACCCAAGAAAAACACATAAATAGTTCATCACCCTCATTTCCTGTAAAACATGCTTCCATTTCTCCGGTCCAGCTCAGCTCCAGAAATCAGAGAAGCTTAACTTCATGTTAGCTTGTGATTGGCTCACGAGTCACCAAACTTTGGGGCCCTCCAAGACCCTCTTTGCAACGCTAAGCTCATTGCAGCTAAGGCGAGTTTTTACAGATTTGTGCTTTGCTTTGTTCTCTTTAAGCCAGAGAAATTTGCACGCAATTTGGGCTTCTGCTCTGTACCATTCCTTTATTCGTAACTTGCCTAAATTCATACAGATTGTGGAGTGGAGTCCCAAAGTTTATGCAATCTAAAGTTAATTGCCAGAAAATATAGGGTGGCCAAAGTGGCTTGTGTGGACGATGTTCTCATATTGCTCACAGTAGAAGCTACAATAAGAGCAAAGACTTGAATCTGACCCATTGGCCTTGATCTGGGCTATTTGCATAATTGTAGTTCGTGCTACAGAAACAGAGTCATCAGGTCCAAATTTGCACACATATTTTAAGAAATTTTGGGCAAGTGGAAGAACTGTGACTCAGCCTGCTTTTGGTTGCCGCGTCAGAAATGTGTCAAAAGTCTGCCAAGCTCAAATGAAATGAGATTTCCAGTGTCACATACCCCTGCAATTCTAATGAGATGAACATCGGTATAGAAGACCGTAACATTCATTGCACTCCCCTTGCATATTTTATTCTTTGATGATTAATATGCATAAAAGGATGCTCTTACCCACACATAGCCAGCCTTTAGTGAACACTACCAGGCTAATTTGTTTCTTTCCTTACTATGCAAAATCACACCGAGAGTTCTTGCAAACCATATGCATGATTTAACTTGCTGAATTCCATCTCATGGAGATCTGCAAGTCAGAAGATATTTGAGCTTTTTTTTTTCACACAACAGAAGCCTTTGCGGCAATAACATATTTAAAAAAACAACAACAAGCAAGCAAACAAACAAACATGTAACGCTGCACTGAACTGACAGCTATCTTAAGAAATTAGCACATTGTGAATCATAGTGTGCATGTTTTTCGGGACCCATCGTTTCATCACTGCTAAGTTGGTGATGTTAATTGCTCAGGAAAGTATGAACCTTAAGAAGAGCTGCAACAGGTTCTGAAGGTGGCACTTTGCTGGGTGAGAAAAGCTCCTTTCAAAGACTCACATTTTCACTCTGATTTTTGGTGGTGCTTTGTGAACAAGTATGGGAGACGAAGAGCATCCTCTGTCGACTGTCTTTCTGTCCTTCCTTCCTTCCTTCCTTCCTTCCTTCCTAGCTTTTATATTCTGCCCTTCACAATGTCTCAGAACAGTAATACAGTATAGGATGCAGCATCCAAATTATAGTAGATAAAATCCAATCTTAAAACACTACTATCATTTAAAAGAATGGGAAAATAAAAAGGGGTTGGCCTGGTGCCAAAATGAAAAAAAAGCATCACCAGTTTCACCTTTCTGGGGAGTCCATGCCAAGTTGGGGGGCTACCACAGAGAAGGTCCTTCTCCAGGTAGCCATTCTTCTGATCAACTTCAAAGAGGGCCCCTGAAGAAGGACCGCCTCTCCGGATTGTCGTGGCTAGGCAGGTGCGTGTATATATGGAAGGAGGCAGGTATATATGGAGAAGAACTTTCCAGAGGTCTCTGGCTGGATGCTGTGAGAAACAGAATGCGGGATCCTGGGAAGGTTTCTGGTGTGATCCGGCAGAGCTCTTCTCATGTTTTCATGAGTGAGAGAAAGAATAACAACACTGCACCGTTGGCGGCGGCACCGTCATCACAAGCGCAGCGGCATTTCATAGCTCATCACATTGCGGTCCCCAAAGAACATTTCCGACAGTTGCCTCCCTTCAGTCTGAGACCAAGAAAAGGCACTCCTATAAATTTCGAAACTGTCATGTTGTTGTTATGCTCTGCTGTGCCACTTCAAAGGACAAGCAAGGTAATGGGATGTGGCTGGCCATGAATTCTTCCTCCATCCCGCCTGTAAAGCTTTGATAAGTACATCCCTATTAGGTCTAATTCCTTAGTCCATCTACTTCCCTTTCAAAACATTCCTTTAACCGTCTTGGCTGTGGGCTTTACCTGCCACAAGGCAGCTGTCTCCCTCTCTCGGGTTATTATTCTCTTGTGAATTCTGGTGTCAGCTCCAGTTCTGACATATGTATTTTTTTAAGGCTAGAAGGCCAGAACAAGATGAAAGCACAGGTCCATTTAGTTCACCGTCCTGCCAACTGCGGTGGCCAACCAGAAACTCTCATGAGACAACAGCCTTCCTTGGCATTTGCCACCAGATTCCCCAGCCATGTATTTTCCTTCCGGATGGGAAGAAGTGTGTTCATTGATTAAAATGCAGTTGTACACATTTTTCCCAACTGCACCCACTTCTTCACTTTTTTCAGATGTGTGACACTGTTGAACACATTTCCTTTGGTTTGCAAATCACAGGGCAAGCCCTCAACTTTACGGACTTCACACACTGATGGCATTTGAGTCCACATTTGGCCCAGAAGGTGCAAACGGGGTAAATCCTGATTTTAAAAATCGGCTGATCTTTCCCCCCTGTATCGCTTAAGCTATTTACCCTGCAGTGTGTGTGTCTCTGTGTTTGTTCCCTGAAGACCAGAGCTGCGATCCTCAGTCTCACAGGATGACGCACAAAAATATGCAGGACCTACTCACATCATTCTTTAAGGGCATCATCCTAGCAGAAAGCTTTCACACCCCCGATGCAGAGGATTGTGGGCATCCTATGTGGGGCACAAGGAGCACGGAGGAGCAGGTCGCCTCCATGATCCACCTCAGCACCTGGACAGCTGATTGGGGCATCTAAGTGCAGCTTCTTCCAGTGGGAAAGAAGGAGGCTGAGGTGCTTCCGCCAAACCCTCCCCCCACCCTCCAGAATGGCCCCAAGAGCCTCTCTCTGAGACTGTTCTTATGGCTTTGGAAGCACAGCTGGGGACATTGTCTAACAGCCATAGGATTTCTCCCTAAGGATACAGCCCCGAACCCCTTTTCCTGCAGCTCAGCCTCACTGAAATCAATGGCACTTATCTCCAAATTAAGGATTATGCTGTGAAAATCCATAATGCTTGTCTGAGTTCGAAATTGATCCCTCCCAAAATATACATCTCTGCTCCACACACCCACAGATCTGTTCCCCTTTATACTCCATGTGCTTTTCTACAGTGGCCGTGCTGGTGCTCTCTAGATGCTTGGGATGTTAGCTTCCAGCCATGCTGGTTGGAGTTGATGGGTGCTGAAGCCCAGAACCTATGGAGAGCACCAGCTGGTCCTCCCAACATTGGTCCTTTCTGACTCACCAGTTGTAGAAATCCTAAGTGTGTAGATGTCAACTAGATGCATTCATTCATATGACTGGCTTTTCTCTGTGATCCTTGCCAGATCTTATGGAGATGGTCAACTTTCCACTTTTGTCCAATAAGATCCCACCGGTGTGTGTGTGTGTGTGTGTGTGTGTGTGTTTCAGGGGATGCCTGTAACTTAGCTGTAAGAGGGACCATCATGGTGGCCAGGTGCCACATTAGCTTAGAAATCAAAGTACTGGTACCATTCATACTTGGCTTCTTTTGCCCTTGTTGTAGAATATGGAGAAGCATGGATGGACATCAAGCTTGGTCAGTTAATTGGAGTTCACAGCCATTCGCTTCCCCTGATTCTCCGGGCGATGCATTGCATATTTGTAGCTACCCTGTAGCACCCGCTCATCTGAATTTGACTTGGGCCTTGGCCATGTTTTGGCCAGACACACTATTCTTATAAGACCTCTTATATCTCTCAGAGAATGTGGGTAAAGTTTGTAATGATTCTTGGCCTGCCTTTCTTAATGCTGGGCTTTCCTGGACAACACTAATGGCCAGACAATGATTTCTTAATTTCTCAGGTAACAGAGATGACTTTCCAAATGCAAATGTTATTTTAAGTGCCTGCTATAATTAGAAGCTAGGAAATGGGTCTTTATATTAGCTTTAAAA
Organism: Varanus komodoensis; assembly: GCF_004798865.1. Lineage (NCBI taxonomy): Eukaryota > Metazoa > Chordata > Lepidosauria > Squamata > Varanidae > Varanus > Varanus komodoensis. Next base: position 3,525,740 of record NW_025335909.1, read on the forward strand.
TGCCTGCATGCATTGTAGCTCCAATTAGCTTTTAATTTACGCTAAGGTAGCAAGTACACATTTAAGTGCTGTTAGAGTTCCTGTCCCATGAACTACATAAAAGACCACTTAACTTAAAAAAATGACAGCAAAGGAGCTGCTTAAGAAGCTTTATCTGGAGGGTGGGAAGGGCAGGTTGCGATGGTGGCATCTCTTTGGTAGACTTTAGTTGCATACAGAAACAGATTGCTGTCTATACGCTTGATTTAGGATTGGTTCAGCATTGCTGTGCTCCTACCAGAGGACTTCTCCTTTGAGGGAGACCACAGCTCCTAGAATTCAGTGAGTCCCGAACCGGATTCTTCCCACCTTCGCACTTCCAAGGCACAGACTTTCCTTTGGCAAAAGCTCTTTATTCTCCAGCGCACTTCCAGTGAGCACAACCAACCAAGACTAAGTCTCTGAGCATGCACGGAGTGGTTCATTGAACTACTTCAAGCATCCTTCTTTTGAGTTATCCCTGGGGATTCTTCCCTCTGGGATGCCCTTTTCGGGGACAGGAAAGCCTTTTCTCTGTCCATCACCCCTCTAGTTGCACAGCCCATCTCTCCCAGTACCGCATCATGGAGTCAAGAGCTGTGCCAGACTCGCTTGGCTGCAGGAGTTCCTCTCCCACATCCTGAAGTTGTACATCCTGACTATTCTAAATGTCTTCCTAAACACCTGGGAAGGGTTCCTTTGAGATATCCCCCCCCCCCCCCCTTCTTTCTTTTCAAGACCTGAGAATTCTGGTTCCCAGGGCCGCTTCTCATTTGACAAGCCCATATATCTGTCCGAACTTGGAATGTGTACCAAGAACAGCTCCTCCTCTGTTCCCAAAGCAGTGGCAGAGGCACCTGGGTCACTGGGGAGTTGCTGCAGGTCGATACCCACCTCTGAGGCAGAAGCTGATCCACTCCCTGACCCCGGGGAGCATCCTTGCCTAATCCAGCAAGGTAAGTAGGACTCCTGTGAGAAGCAGCACTCAGTGGGAGAGGACTCCTTATGAGAAACGAGCTCCATCATACTCTGACGGAGCCTTGGACACGACTCAGCAGGCTCTGCTGCTCAAGGCTTCAGGGCCTGCCCAGCCAGTGCTGGAAGCAATGCTGTTCTTCAGCCCCAGTGCCTTCTTTCTTGGACGGTGCTGTGATGATTGATGCTCTGTGCTTCTGATCCTTGGACTCCTTCTGGAACATGGATTGTATCTGAGTGCTTCCCTGTGCTTGTATTTTGATCGTGTCTGCCTGCCTTTTCCCTTGCCTTTAAGACCTTGTGTTTTGGATTGCCTGAGTCCGCCCAAGCCAAAGCAGGATATGAATCTCCATTTCCAATTCACCGTCATTCAAGTGTCAACAACCTTGAGTTGGAATCAGCCCTAGTATCTGTAAGCTCCGTTCGGAATCGGCTCTTTGTCCATACCCTCAGCTCAGCATGAGCTTTCAGAAATATGTCTTATGAGAGCTTGTGGAAGGTACTGAACTCATCCATATTATCACACTGTGCTCTGGAATTATTGTATTTCCTTCTGGCCCTTTTCTCCAGGCCACAGCACAAACTAGGGTGGGGAGTGCTCAACTGTATTTGGAAATACAGTTCCAAATCTCTCTCTCTGAAGACCCTCAGGCTCCATGGAAGCTAGAACTGGGAAGCTTCAGATGGCTGTGTAGCTTCCCCATGGAATTACAGTTGGGACTTTCCTGAACATTGTGGTATTCCTAAGGTCCGGACTGACTCCAGTCATTCCAGGCTGCCTTCTGTATCCTGCTAGTCAGGAAGGGCTGTTAAAGCCTTCTCTATGAGTGGACTTTTCCTTGAGCACCAGTAAGCTTCTGATTCAGATTGGAGTCCTGGCTTTTTCCCTTGGCATTACTTCTGACTCCCTCTAATAGCCGCCAATAGCCCTGGCAGTCCCAAAGAAACAAAAGAAAATGAAAGCACTTAAGAACTGGATGGGAGACTGCACCCCCACAAAAAATTTCCAAGAATCCTGACCAAAATAACAATGCTTTCACCAAAGACTGCTTCATTAAATGGTCTGTTTTGATCATAGAGTTCAGAGCCATCAAGTGGAGTTTTTACTGAGTAAGGAACAGAGAAGGGTGATAAATTTGCAATATTTGTTTAATAGGCTTATGCAATTAGAACTGCCTATCCCTTCCAGCAAGCTGAAACAGAGCAAGATTCCAAAATCTGCCTTTGGGAGAGCTTTCTAATGCAGCTTGACTCTGGGGAAATGCACGTGTTGGGGAGGTGTGCACCAAATGTGTATATTTGAGACAATCACACTGCAAACAGCAGTTCAGTAATATAAAGTATTTGGAAGGAAAGCCATACATTTAGAAAATGCACACAGATTCTATGCGTTAATGCATACCAACTGTGCCATGCTTCCCACAGTGCTCGGCGTGTGTGTGTGTGTGTGCTGAAAGCTTGTGCAGAAATGGCATGTTATGAGCTTGACCTAAAATCACTGACAATTTCAGCAAGACCGTGTTTGACCGATCCATCCCTCCCTAGCACAGAGCAGAACTTGGAAGAATTTCTGATCATATATTTATGAAGCTCTGGCCGGGGCCCTGTGGTCTGATGAATGCTGACCATGCGTGCACATAATCTCATTTTGTATTATGAGCGAGGAAATAACTTTTTGGTGGGAAAATAGTGCTTGGCCTATAAGCATTCTGAGCCAGACAAATTCATACAGTGAAGCAGGTCATTGCTGACCTCGGCATTGTCACTGAACAAAGGTGGTCTGGGGATTTTGTCAAGGAGCAAATGAACCTGTCTGAGTTGATATGTGAGAGAGCCTAGGAAAAGAAACAGAGGCCATTGCTCTGCACAGCTTGTTCCCGGTTCTCAGAGGGAGTACAAAGCACACTGCAATTCGGCTGCTGTGGAAACACCCTCTTAAATAGTTCGGGCGGTGAGCATTGCTGGAAGGAGGCGCTCAAGACCGACCCACTTTTGGGGAGTGGGAGTTGCCAGCATATGTCTTCCTCTTGAAACCAGCTGTAAGTTAAGCCAAAAGCAGAATCAGAGAGCGGGCATCACTCACTCGCAAGGAATATCCTGCAGATTTTATTGCAGTTCCTATTCAGAAGGCAATTCTGCAGAATGTCGCTGCACCAGCTTGCCTCACTCGCCGCTTTGAAGGGTTTCTGGGAGGGATGTAGCAGTGCGCTGCCAGAACAACTACACTGTGTTGCTATTTATGGCATCCTATAAAAAGGCAGCAGTAGTAGGGGCATAAGGGAAACAGTCATTAGTGAGCACCCAGGGTCACCCTTAATTAGGTTATGTTCAGTCGCAAAGTGGTGCCTGGCTCTTGGCAACCCCATGGGCAACATTCCTCCTGGTTCTCCTGTCCTTCACCACCCCCTGGAGTCCACCCAAGCCCACACCCACCTCCCCAGTGACCCCGTCCAGCCACCTCAGCCTCTGCCATCTCCTCTTCCTCTTACTGTCAATCGTTCCCAGCATCAGGCTCTTCTCCAGTGAGTTGTTCCTTCTCATTAGGTGGCCAAAGTATTTGAGCTTCAACTTTAGTACCTGACCTTCTAAAGAACAGTCTGGGTTGATTTCCTTTAGGGTTGACTGATCTTGATCTCTTTGCAGTCCAAGGGATTCTCAGGAGTCTTATCCAACACCACAATTCAAAAGCATTTATTCTGTGGCACTCAGCCTTCCTTATGGTCCTACTCTCACAGCCGTACTGTGTACAATTCGGAAATGCTCTTTCTCGGGGTGTGTATTATGTGATTGGCAAAGCTACTAAGAGATGTCTGAGAACTCAGCCATGGACACAAATGTGAAAATATGCATTTTGGGGAATTAGTATATTTTAGGGATTTGCACAGTTGCGGGAGTGCCAATTTGCACAACAGCAGGTTTGCACAAAAGCATTTGCTGCATTCTTGTTTTCATTTGTGAACTCTTCTTTCTTTTTCTTTTCTTTTTTCCAAATGAGAAAAGTGCATTAGCTAAAACATGAACATGGATATCTTTGGGAAACTGTGCGTTGTAATGTACACATCTTTTTAAAAAAAATATATTTCTGAATGTTTAGGAATAGGTGAACATTCTTTAAAAATCTTTAAAGTTACCTTTTTAACGCTATGTTCACATAGCACAGGTTCAAGAATGTGTGATAATTTCTTTTTTTAAAAAAAATGAAAGCAATCGAACACTCAAGAATCCGTAAGCGTCCCTCCCCACAGGCTTACATTCAAAGCTGTGAACAGAGCAAGGTTGACTGAGTTGTGAGCTGAAGCACAGTCCTTATAAATCCTTACCTGCAAACTGCAGGATCTGTAATAGACATCTCTCGTGCCATATGGTGGTTTGCTCAGGAGTAAATTCCATGAATGCAATGGCACTTCTCTGCAGGACAGAGACATAGGCTGCAGCCTTGGAGCTTGCCTTGCTTTGCCACTACCATAGAAAGACGAGACACTTTTATTTGGTGGATTATGGAGCTCACTGCTTTAAAGCTAATTGTTTGTTTCCTGAAGTCTGGAAAAAAGCCTTTGGCTTTTTGCAAGACAGCATTTGCTCAACTATTTATGAGAGTATATTTGCTTGACACAAATTTAATATTTGTGTATTTCTTCTGGGTGCATTATGATCCATGGCTGAAACAATGGACAAACACTGGGGAATTAGTTCCAGAGTTTAAAGCAGTCATTCTATTTCCCCTGACAGCCTTAAGAAATGTTACTTGCAAAAGATCTGGGAAACTAACAGTGGATTCTCAGTAACTTCAAAGTTTAATTCTCAGGAAACTCAAGGAAGATGTGACACAGATATAAACTTGATTTCAGTGGTCCAGGACAAAACTTAGGCAGTTAGATCAAAGTGTGTGTCACCGCAAACCTATAGCTGATTCTGGAAACAGCAACTCTTTTTAAAAACATGCATTTGAAGCTATGGGAGGTAAGGTCTAGTGTTCTTTATAGAACAGGCAGCTTGTATTTTGGTTTAGTCCCATCTGGTTCTTTTCCTTAAGATTTCCCCTCACCTCTCTCTGAGTTGCTCAGTTTACGAAGAGGCAGCTAAGTAAATTATACATAACCCCTGAACATTGAGGGATCTAAAATATTCATTTTCTTCACACCGTAGCAACATCAGCTGAACAAGCAAAACAAAAACAAACCAAACCACCTGGAGGAGAGTTTTGCTCTGCCTCCTTTCTTGATGTTTGCCAAGCAGAGGCAAAGATTTCGTTCTCCACCAAAGCTCCCAAAGGTCATTTCCCAAAGATGGTGCTGCCTGAAGGGCAAAAGTCCAGATACCTTCAAGAGCACAAGAACTTTGTTTCCATTTTGATCCTGTTCGTCTCATCCTGCATTGATGTGAGAAACAGCAAAACTGAACCTCACTGAGGTTTTCCGATTTCTACCTTGAGGCTCATTTCAGTATGTGCAATCTCTCTGCACGTTCATTTTGTTTGTGTGGTGTGTGTTCCGCATTCTGTCTTTCAGCATTTGCTCTTGGTTTGCTAGCTGTTACCCTCCAGATGTTCTGGACTGCACCTCCCACATGGCCCATGGTCAGGAATTCTGGGAATTGAAGTCCAGCAGGTATGAAGGGCATCAAAAAGGGGGATGCTGGGATCTACAGTAACCTGTGGCTGAAACAAACAAAACAACAGCTGTTCCTTCTGTGTCTGCAGCGAAGCTTAGAGGAGCACACAGGGCACATGGTCCTATCTTAGCTCAGCAGGCTGAGGGCCAAAGCTGATTTTATTTATTTTATTTATTAATTTAAAATATTTATATGCCGTCCTAATTGCAAAAAAGCCTCAGGACAGCTTACAATGTAATAGCATAAATAACATAAATAAAATTCCCGACCCACACTGGCTGCAATTAAAAACATAGGAAAAACAATATTAAAACTTATTAAAATACCACTGGAATAAAAAGCTCTTCACCTGGAGCCGAAAAACAAATAACGACGGTGCCAGGCAGACCTCTCCGAGGGGCACGTTCCATAGATTGGGCGCCACCCCAGCGAAAGCCCTCCTCTGGGTACTCACCCTCCTAATGTCTTTCAAGGAGGGCTCCCGGAGATTTTATGAAAGCATCTCTGAACCACATCCCTGTGGTTCCTTCTGCCTTCCCACACCACATACCCAATAAAAGCAACTTCCTGGGTTGCCAATATGAGTTTTACCTGTTCCCCCTTTGCTGTTTTCCTTTGCTAATCTTTTCTCAGAAAAGAAGTAGTTTCTGGGCCTGCATTTTCAGGGATCTGTTGATTTGGGTTGCTTTGGGGAAATCGGCTTTTGGGGGTGCGGTGGGGTGAATGGACTGGAATTGCATTGGAGATGGATGTTGCTTTGCTCTAGATGCTCCTTAAACCTGGGCATTCTGGGAAATGTAACATGCTGGGCGCTGGCAAGACAATGTCTAGGACCCTGATTAATGCCATCAACCACCTTTCCTATGAGATCTGAGCCGCACCTCACCAGAAGCAATCTTGCGACCGTGTTTCTTCCTTGCTCCTTGGTCCCAAATTCAGTTTGAATTTTCAAAACTCTAGTCATCTGTTAGTCACCAGCAGAACAATTAACGTGTCAGAGAAGGGTGATGTTCGTGGGGGAAAAACCACATCGGGGAGGAGCACAACCCTCCCCCACTTTGTCCCGCGGTCCTTATCCTGACAAGGGCTCTTCGCAGCTTTTGTCTGTGTGCAGGTGTGTGCTCATTGCGTGTTCTGCTTTATTCTTCCAAGATTCAAAGATGCAAATGAATCATCTCATTTTCCCTTTTCTATCCTAGCTGCAATGATCCTAGTTCAAGCCCACCAACTTTCAATGAACTTAATCCCCCCCCCTTTTTTTTTTTTGGTGTAGGGCAAGGCGCAGAGGCACCATTTCATAGGGCTGGATTTTATTGAAAGTTGGAGAAAGTCCCCTGTGAAATATGCAAGAGGCCATTAAAAAAGGCCGGAGCTGTCTCTCTAGTGTTCCTAATGCTCTCTCCCGCGTCAGAGCCAGTTCAGGGAGGCAGGAGTGACAAATAATTGAATTCTTTCCCTGGCTCCTGGCTCTTCCTCACACGCTGCTGCACGAATGCCTGACAGGGAGCCTTAATGAAATCCCTAATGAATTTTGCAGTGCTTCCAGCACCTAAAGTGCGACTGTCTTTCTCACTTGAGAACGCTGCAGTTCCATGTAGTACAGACAATTATTCTTATTATATCACTTAACATAGTGGGGCAGGTTGCAGTGCCAGTCAATGGATACTACTATCTAGTTGCTATGGCAAAGCGGGAGAGCTGAGCCAGCAAGAGCCACTGCATCCACCCGGACCTACTGCCATCGGGTTCCTGGTACTGGTGCCATCAACAGCCCTTCTGCCTGACTCTGTCCAAGGAACGGGGGAGGAGCAAGTTGTGTTAGATTTGGATCATTGCAATTCTAGTTCTTGTCCTTCCCTTGAACCGGAGAGGTATGGAAGCTCCCCCTTGAATTTCCTGGCAGCTAATTTCAGTTTTGTGCAAAAGTCAGGCCACAATTTGTGCAAAGAAAAGCAATAACAAAGCAGGCCAGTAGAGTGATAATATCTAGTCCTGGGTGCACATCATGATGGGTGTAACATTTGGCCGGTCTTTAAATAGTGAGCAGTCTTTTGAGGATTCTTAGACCCGCCTGCCAACATAGTGAAAAAGATGAAAGGGCTAGAAATAGTATTGCATATGTAGAGAAAGAGGAGATTTGACTGCCTTCTCCAACCATTGTTTTCTCTTTTGAGACCTCTCCTCTTCTAGAAAGCAATGCTTCCT